>NC_142738.1:9855000-10155000 GCF_051943395.1 Hippocampus bargibanti | reverse complement strand
TGTTTCGGGCCCACACTCTGTTCTTCTTGGCCCACCTGGCTCACATCCTGCTGATGGAGGTCCTAGCCTGGTTGCTCGTACGGCTCGGGGGGACCGGCTGGATTCAGACAACGCTCTGTGCCATTTTGATGGCGACTGCCCAGGTAACAAGAACAATATGTCAGGGGCTTAGTGTCAGAAATATTCGCCCAAACACAGGAAGATTGTATTTTACTGCCGGCAGGGGACGCAACATTTCATGACCGACGCCCAACTTCTCCAGCTCTCTGCCAAGCTATTTAGTGAGAGTATATATATATATATATATATATATATATATATATATATAGTAAATTTAAGTGACACATGAGTAAAACATAGTCTTCTTGATTTGAATACCACGCCCCTGAACATCCCCATGGTACAAGCACCAACATTTCAAAACCAACAGAATGTTGACATTTTGATTGGTTGCCAATAGATTTGTAACAGGGCTAATGACATCTTCCTGTGAAGGAGTTTTCCAAGTCCTAAATTAGTCCAAGGCCAGATCTCTTACATGAAGATGACAGTTTAACAGCGCATGTCTGTTCAACTCAGATTGACCCCAGATTTTCTGTGCTTCTAATGTGGGCCCTGTGTTCAGCGGCATGAACCTTTTACATCTGATAACTTCTTTTCTGTCTATTCTCTATCAGTTTGCAACCTTTTTGAAAGTGAGAGCTACTTACTTCAATAAATTCAAAAGGTTGCCAGTTCAGAATAATTTTGTTGAAATCAGTTGGTGGTGAATCATCTGATGATTGTAGCACCTGCTGCATTGTCTCCATGAACTTAAAATGCAAAACTGTGTCCATGATGTTTCATTCCTTTCATAACTTTGCTGCTGTGAAATGTAAATTTCTCTGCGAGACTAATAAAGGCAAATCCAATCCAAATCCAATGAACGTGACCTTTGTTAAGAAGCAAAACATGAACCTCAAAGCAACTTTTGTTTTCCTTATAAGGTCCAGGCCGGGTGGCTGCAGCATGATTTTGGACACCTGTCTGTCTTCAGAAAGTCCTCGTGGAATCATCTTACACAAAAATTTCTTATCGGGCATTTAAAGGTAAGCCAATAATCTTTTTAACTCATTGACTGCCATTCCCGAATTTATTTAATGGTAAGAGGCAAGAAGCTATTGTGTAATGTCTGCATAGTGGGATAAGAGTTGTCTATGGTAGGAAGAAGTGGTGACTCGGATATGGAGGGTCAGTGAGGAAAACTCACTGGCCTTGCCTTTGTTCCTGCAGCATGCAAGTTCTTAAGTCATTCACTGCCATTTTCAAATTTATTCGGGAATTGAAAATATGACGTAGAGCGCCATTCTCGAATTTGTTAGGGTTTTTTTCATGCTTTGGTGCCGATAAAGCGCTGTCCATGGCCTCTGGCAATATTTTTTCTTTTCCACAAGGGAGCAGTATTCCCCTTTTTTCCATGTTAGCGCTTTGTTCCAGCTTCAGCTGTTGTTAAAGCGCTATACAGTGAACCCTCGTTTATCGCGGGAGATACTTTCCAAAAATAGCCCGCGATAGGTGAAATCCGCAAAGTAGAAGAAATGTAGTCAGCTTTTTTTTTTTACACAATGCAAAACGGTACATACTGCAGAATTAAACAAAATATAAAACCTTTTTTAATAGTTTATGAACGGTGTTGTAAAACAATATTTTGCTGCTGCGCCTATTCGTCCTGACTCCGCTGCGCTGTAGCGTCTTTTTCTAATGAAGCAGTCTTTCTCCGAGAGAAGAACATTGTTATCGGTAGTTGTTGGCAATCTTTCTTTTTTTTAGTAGGAAGATTTTTATAAACCGACATGGCCCGATTTCTACAAGCAGAATGCTCCATGAGATGTTCAAAGCCAATGTGTTTGATTTTATTCTGCTTTGTTTGCAGTGTTGTTTCGATGTAGTTTCTTTTACTTTGTTTGTTTGCACATTTGCATGCCATTAATCAAAAAAAGTTTTTTTTCCCCTGAAAAAAAATCTGCGATGCACTGAAGCCGCGATAAGTGAACCGCAAAGTGGCGAGGATCACTGTATAAACCAATATGTATTGCATAGTATTTGGGACAGCCACTTTCATTTTAAGGTCATATAACTCCAGACCCATATAATTTAGGAAAAGAAAACTATTTTTTCTAATGAAAGGAGAGAGTCTAAGGTCTCTAACATTCTATTGAATATTTATGTAGTCCGAAAACTCAATATTCCGTGGTTCCTGCAATTTGAGTGAAAATGACAAAAACCCTGGCACTGGAGTGGACACATTCTTGCACCTGTCTGGCAGTGAATGAGTTAATGATGAACCCTGAAGAAGTTATCTGAACTAATTTAATCCAACCCACAGGGAGCTTCTGCTAACTGGTGGAATCATCGACATTTCCAACATCACGCAAAGCCCAACGTCTTCAGTAAAGACCCCGATGTCAACATGTTGTGCGTCTTTGTTGTCGGAACCACCCAGCCTATAGAGGCAAGTTGCACATACTTGCATCGTCTCGCTAACAACCCCTAGCGAGCTTCCCTGTCATCCTAATTTAGCACTCCTCTCTCTTTTTTCTCTCTCACAGTATGGCACCAAAAAGATCAAACGGATGCCCTATAACCATCAGCACCGCTATTTCTTCCTGGGTACTCTCATTTTCACTCTTTTCTAAATGCAGTACAATATTACGAAGGTCATGTTAACCAATGTATTTTGTTTTGTTTTTTCAGTTGGACCCCCATTGCTAATTCCAATTTATTTTCACCTTCAAGTCATGCTTGTGATGATGTCTCGACGTGACTGGGTGGTAAGGCGAACCCTTCCTGTTTCCTCTTCCCGGTCTGCTCAATGTCAAATTTTGTTCAGAATACACATTTTTTGTTATGTATTGTATTTTTCGAGAAAATATTTTGTTGCTTTTTTGGGGGGACAATTTAAAGGACAA
The DNA here is from genome assembly GCF_051943395.1 of Hippocampus bargibanti. Classification (NCBI taxonomy): domain Eukaryota; kingdom Metazoa; phylum Chordata; class Actinopteri; order Syngnathiformes; family Syngnathidae; genus Hippocampus; species Hippocampus bargibanti. Next base: position 10,152,052 of record NC_142738.1, on the reverse strand, counting down.
CTGACGTCACTTTTTTGTTTCTTAACTGACATCAGAAAAACGTTTCATAGCATCTAAAAATACCCAAAACACGCAGTATGATATTTTTATTCAAATGCAAAACACCAATAAAAATGACTTAAAGTGTCCAAAATCTGCAAAAAAATTGAGCTGCGAATTGGGCATTTTCAGAAAGTTTGGGTGCAACACGAGGTCCCCAGACCAACCAAGTACAGCAAAATACATTGACGTGATGGAAGGACCGCTACAATGCGTCTTTTTTTTTTCGGTCAGGGGCGTTCCTTTAGTGATGTCACGTATGGACTGTCACCAACTCAAAAACAAGACTTCCTGAATATTCAGTACGAGTCTTAAAACGTAAAATATAGCTATATGCGGTTATTAAAATATGGTCAGTAGAAGTCATTTGAAGCCATTTTACAAATTATGGACACAACTTGTCCGGAGACGTCGGTTGTCCTTTAAGTTCGTTCAATAACATCCTAGTTATTTGCTAAATTATCTTGTTCGTGTGTTAATTAGCTCTTCATGATATTTGGCTAGTTTTCCCCTTTTACAAGATATTTAGTTGATTTATTTTAATACCATTTAGTGAGCCCAAAGCTTTTGTTAGCCCTCGAGACAGTTATTTGCTTCGTTTGCTCATGAAGAGACAGCTCATTAGCTTGTAGTCAAAGTTGTTATGTGTGTAGGTCATTAGAAAGTTAATTCATGATGGACTCATGTCCAGCGCTTTATTGGCACCCAAACAAGAACAAATAAAAACAGAACAAATTCAGGAATGGCGCTCTACGTCATATTTTCAATTTCCGAATACATTCGTGAATGGCAGTGAATGAGTTAAAGTGTGTTCATACTACATTTAGTAGTTTCTTTTAATTTCCTATTAGATTCTTGTTTAAAAATGTTATGTCCATCTTTTACTATGTAATAATTTATGATAAATTCCCCAAAAACTGAAATGTTCCTTTTTATAAAAATTTTTTTTTTTCTCCTGAAGGATATGATCTGGTGGTTGTCATACTACCTTCGCTACTTCAGTTGTTATATACCACTTTATGGTATCCTGGGCGCTATGGCGCTCATCATCTTTGTCTGGTAAGTGATTTAGTACAGACGCTCCCCAACCTCCGAACGAGATACGTTTCGAACTGTCGTTCATGAGGTGAATTTGTTTGTAAGTTGCTTCAGTGCTGTATTTTGTATGGAATGTATGTTTAAAGGACAACCGGCGCCCCGGACAAGTTGTGTCCATAATTTGTAAAATCACTTCAAATGACTCCTACTGAGCGTATTTTACAAAGATTCCACCGCACATAGCTGTATTTTACGTTTTAAGACTCGTGTTGAATATTCAGGAAGCCTTGTTTTTGAGTTTTCGACTTCTTTAATTGATTGCAAACATTTATACTTTCCTCTTCAGAACTATTTGAATCATATTCATAACTGGATGAGTAACAAGAAAGCATCTTCTCCAAAGCTGAAGCCATTGCTCTAGAGCAAGGCAAGACGTCCTGGCGTGACGTCACGAACAAGGGGGCGGGACCTTCTGAAACTCGCCATCTCCAAAGTCATTTTGAAATAGTTTTGGGACACTTTAAGTCATTTTTATTGGTGTTTTGTATTTGACTAAAAATATCAGCCTGCGTGTTTTGGGTATTTTAGAAAACGTGTTTCTCATGTCAGTTAGAAAACAAAAAAATGGTGTCCGTTGTCCTTTAAGGTTTATATAGGTATTTTTTAAGGTTTAAGTAAGTTTATTTAAGGCGTGTATAAGTAACCTTTATTGGTTTGTACTGAAAAAACATTTAATTAAATATATGCTCTGTAAAGATATGTACATGTGCAACTGTAGAGAAGACTACATATGTTACTACCAAAATTGTCATATGTACCGTTGTTCGTAACTCGAATGTTCATAAGTAGGGGAGCGTGTACGGTCAGTAAGGTTGTGGTCTTAAATCCTGTTGCCTTCAGAGGCCACTGTTGCCAAATTAGTCATCAACTCCAGAACACGGTATTCCATTTTGTTGACGTTTTCAGTCGATGTCAGTGTTGGCGTGGTTTTCAGGTTTCTGGAGAGCCACTGGTTCGTTTGGGTGACACAGATGAATCACCTCCCGATGGACATCGACCACGAGAAGCATCAAGACTGGCTCACCATGCAGGTGCCCGCTGGGAAATCTGCAGTACTTTGTTCTCACGACTTCATCTACATACTCATCGAGGCTCTTATGTGTGCTTTAGCTCCAAGCCACCTGCAATATCGAAAAGTCCCCTTTCAACGACTGGTTCAGTGGACACCTCAACTTTCAGATTGAACACCAGTAAGTCACTTTATAAAGATAGTAAGATTTAACAAATCAACAATTTGACGTATTCTGCCTTTCAGCCTTTTCCCGACAATGCCGCGTCACAACTACCACCGCGTGGCGCCGCTGGTCCGCGCCCTGTGTGACAAACATAAGATTCCTTATCAAGTGAAGACATTAGGGGAAGGCATGATCGATGTCATCAGGTAAAATATATCGGAGATCATTTGTGTCAGAATAGTACAAACGACATTCCTTAGTAGAGTTTTAATGGCATTGTGCTATTATCTCCCCATACTGCAGGTCACTGAAAACTTCAGGGAATCTTTGGCTGGATGCATATCTTCATAAATGATTTTTTTTTTCATTCCAATGTTTTGTATTTCTTTCAACACATCAATACATATCAATACAATACATATTGAGGCCTTGACGAAGAATGAATTGGGCATGTTGAATAATAACATTCACCAAAAAAAGGTTTGGAATTTATCATGTTTTGATGGCTGGTGTGTATATTTGTATTTTAACTGATTTTTTTTAACTGAACTAATTTGGTCTCAAAGTCTGCAAAGGTTGTCAACCAATTGCAGCAGTACACAAAGACTAACAGGAATTGTCAATTCACATACTCTAATGTGGAGAATCGGCTTAGCCCGTGAAACACCTCAACAAAGTGAGGCTTCATACATATTGTTACGCGCTTCCTAAATTCCCACAATTTGTTCCATAAGTTTAGTCCTCATTGAAAAGACACTTCCTCAACAAAGGGCAAAGAAAATCTGGAACGGTTGGTGACTCAGAATTGTCAAAAAGCTCATGACTGAAATACTTGAAACAATATTAAATAGTGTCTTGGAAAGGCATCATAGTGGCGGACCGTCAAGGCCTGCAAAGCCGTCTCTGCTGGCCTAAAAATATCTGAATCACAGACTGATGTTCATTATATTTTGTTCATTCTTATAATATATAATAATTGCACATTGTCTGTCAGCTTCTTTTCAATATTTTTCCCCCTGCTGCGCTGCTTCCGGATGAGTGTTTTTGTATTTAAGCATTTAACCAGTCACATTTCAGCTATCATTTGTTACCATGGTCAGAAATCTACCTGTATGTCTTCACAATCAGTTTTGCGGGACCTGCGGCATTAAATGTGTCGATCAAACCTGCTTCAACCAATCCGATTTCGAGTTGGCAACCCAAGGTTTTTTTTAGGCACCGGTCAACGTCAAGAGTTTTCGCAAACTGATTGGCTAGTCACTAGTCAATCATATTTTCTGAACTAGATGATTGGAGAGTCACTAGCCAATCAAAGTTTGCGAAAACTGCTCTGATCAAAGCCACTCGTGACGAGCTTACTGGCCAGAGCTAGCTGTAACGGTAGGGAGCTACATAAGCAAATATATATTGTGTTGATTTAATCGCAGTCAAGCCACAGTGGCTGAAGGAGGAGATTAAATGGATTTGGTTGGAGATTTACAGTTAAAGCCATTTTCAAGACGGACTTAAAAAAAAGACATGATTAAGAAAGGTAGGGCAGTTATTTCCTGGCAAATTGTACCCTCTAGTGAACTTGTAGTAAATCACACCACACTTTTTTTCAGTCTGGATTGATTCATACGTAGCACTACTGAAGGCCTAGCAATGAAATCCACGGCGCGCCACCGATTTGTGGCTGCCTTTGCATTTTTTAACATCAGACTTAAAATGCTGGAGGCAGTCACTTAGGACCACACACACTTCCTAGGCAGATGTCAGAAACAATCCTGTTGTAAACATGGACGAAATCTGCAAAATTTCCTCAATAAATGGTCAAAAACGACACTGTCCTGCATATTTGAGGTTGGACAACTGTGGGTTTGCATTTTTTTTTCATTTTTTTTTCAACTTTTTATATTTAGGATGTCCCCTTTTCCTCTTTGATTTTCTGGTAGCGCTTGTTTCTTTCTTTTTTGGCTGTTTCTTCAGCATGTGGTTGTCTGGGCCGCCAGTAATCAAGTATTTGTAATTTTCTAAGATCGTGGTGCCTATCAGTCGATGTCAAGATTATGCTCAAGAGTCCACACGTGTCATTTTTTTTCTTCACAATGTATGTTCTTTTTCACCCCAAAATCAAAAATTAATTACCATAAGACAGTTGGATAGCAAACAATTAACTTTTAATCGTCATCTTTTGCACTTTCTTTCCATTATTTACAGTCCATTTGATTGTGTATCGATCTTCATTTATTTATTGAAGCATCACAGATGAAAACAACACCTGTGCCGAAAAGCAACACCCAAAGAAATGACAGCCTCTGACCATATTTTACAAGCTCATGCAGAATTGTGAGCAAAACATAAAATATGAACATACGTTTGCGTGACGCTATTATTATATCCTGCTCCCGAATGTAAACGTCAATATGGAAATCATTGGCTACAGCATGAAAAAAAAAATGTGTCAAAACTTGCTGGAACAAATTGCGCAACAAATTTTAGCCACTGAGGAATTGATAGAAATGATGTTTTAGCCACATTGCCGTGAAACATCAGCATGCGCCACATTGACTTGACAAGCATGTACTGTACACGTGTCACTCGCACAAGAAGTTGTACACCCTCCGTTCACATTCACTGATCCACACAAAGCTTGAGACAACAGAGATGCCAATTAGTGTGCGCACATATAAAATGGAAGATGGAAGAAAATAAATATACAATAAAAATGTGGACAATGCATGAATCGCGGGCCCTTCGGGACAGCGTGATATATGAAATTAGGAAGGCTAGAGGTGCGCCGCCTCAGTCTGTACTCCCCGAGTCGATTCGCTCCTGCCTGCGCTTCATGACCTCCTGAAGCTCGCTGTCTCCACAAGTTTTCTGACAGAAACAAACAATGAATCAAGAGTAACTGTAGCAATGAATTCTCATACTACAGGGGCGTCTAAAGTTTTTGCAAAGGGGGGCAGATTGGGTATGTTAACTCATTCACTGCCAGATGTGCAAAAATGTGTTTACTCTAGTGCTAGGGTTTTTGTCATTGTCGCTCAAATTTCAGGACGCACAGAATATTGAGTTTTAGGACTACATAAACATTCAATGCAAACCTTAAACTCTCTTCTTTCATCAGAAAAAAGTGAATTCCTAATCTATCTATCTATCTATCTATCTATCTATCTATCTATCTATCTATCTATCTATCTATCTATCTATCTATCTATCTATCTATCTATCTATCTATCTATCTATCTATCTATCTATCTATCTATCTATCTATCTATCTATCTATCTATCTATCTATCTATCTATCTATCTATCCATCCATCCATAAGCTATATATTGGCTATATATTGGCTATCTATTAGCTAGCTAACTTTCTATCTATTTGAGTTACTTCTGGGTTGAGTGAATGCCGGTGCGTTTGGCTGCCCCTGGTCACCCACAGAAACACTTAGCCTGTGACTGAAAAGTGGCCTTTAGAGTTTTGAAAGTCGCTTAGAAATGAAATGTATTATTATTATTATGTGTGTCTGCTTGTCTTGTGCGACTAACCTCGATTTGTGTTTTCTGCACAGTAACCTGCAATGACACGCGAGCGCCTTCGTCTCCACACACGGCCTTCAGCTCTTGTTTGTTGAGAGAAAACAACTGCGCTCCAGTTAGGATGCCCAAACAATCTACCGTCCTGTTTGAGGATAATGTAGTGGGGGAAAAAAACATCATTTACATTCTGTCATCTCAAGAAATATGTGGACTTGAGGAAGTAAGAGTTGTGTGTGTGTGTGTGTGTGTGTGTGTGTGTGTGTGTGTGTGTGTGTGTGTGTGTGTGTGTGTGTGTGTGTGTGTGTGTGTGTGTGTGTGTGTGTGTGTGTGTGTGTGTGTGTGTGTGTGTGTGTGTGTGTGTGTGTGTGTGTGTTACTAACGCTTTGGAGAAGCCCTTGGCAGTAAGCCATGACTTGACTTGCTCCGGGTTGGAGTTGTACGTGAGTGGCACTTGGACGGCAGCCGGTCGCTCAACGCGGAACTTTCTGACGGGAGGCTGGCTTTTGTTCGAAGTGATCATCATCAGAAGCTCATTGTTGACTTCATCCATCACTGAGACACGGCAACAACACAAATCGAAGTAAGTGTAATCTACATACACACCCGACAAAAGTAAGGTTTGCTTACTTTTGTCTTTGTGTCGACCTTTGCTGAAACTGTCTCCTGGGCTTCGGGAGCCCGGAGAGGATGCACCATAGCCTTGCTGCACACAGACACAAGCACAACGATATTTATTTAAACTAGATGGTCGATTAAGGATTTGGATTAAAATTTCTTGTCGGTATGCTGTAAATTCGTATTTTTTGAGTGGGTGAGACTTGGGGTGCACACTGATAGGATTTAATGGATGTTCATCGATAAATGAAGAGCCCTCCCCACTCACATTGACATGGATGGATAATTTCATCTTCAGTGAACCTAACAAGCAAGTTTTGGGAATGTGGTGGGAAGGTGGACAACATGCAGAAAATCAAGCGGGTATGAGAAAAGTCCACAAAGATGAAATCCAAAATTCTCAAAGGTGTGACGTGTTTACCACAGAGGTGTGATGTGTCTACCAATTGGAGACCACTGCACAAAAACTTTATTTCCTACTGAATTTCTCCATTACAAATCATTTGGATGTTTTTTTTATAATTCAAGTTTCCTAAAACTGAATTTATTCTACTTGTTAGCTACAGAATGTCAATCCCAGTACCCCTCCATTCTGTACAACTACAGCTAGGACACAGCTAGCAAGCTAGCATTTAGAAATGAAGGAAAAAGATGCCCATTTCAAGGTAAGATCAGAGCATTGTCATCAAATGGTGAGTAGTTTTACTTTCTGTGAATGTTATTGTGCCGATGACCATTTTATATTTGAGTTAGTGGTGTACATTTCCGGGTTGAGTGAACGCTGGTGCGTCGGGCTGCCGCTGCTCATCCTCAGAAGAAAAATTCTTATCCTGTGCCTGTAAAGTGTCCAGTTTTACAATGTTTCATCCCCTCCACAATAAATTGATGAATTAGTGGCGACCCCTTCAATGGAAAAGCCGAAAGGAAAAGAAGACTAGTTTTCAAATCAGAAGTCAAGAATAATGATTGTTATTGTGGTGTTCCTGGGACAATTTGAAATTTTGGTTCGGACTTTAGCAGGCATCATGGAAATTCAATTGCTTTGATTTGCTTTCGTGGGCCGAATAAAATAATGTGGCGGGCCAGATTTGGCCCCTGGGCCTTGACTTTGACACCGGTGCTGTACATGATGACTGTATGAATGCAAAACATCTTGTTCTTATCTTAAATTTGGCAGCGCTACCTAATTATTTTGGCCAAAAGTGAGCAAATGGAGAACTGGAATACAGATGCGCTAGATGCAGCCCGGATCAATTGGATTGCTGCAGCTTACCTGGCTGTAAAAACCGTCAGGTTCTTCTAGCTTGACAACATCCAGGATGTTGTAAGGGACGTAACCGGCTTGGCCGCTACGATTCCTTAGTTTCCACCACTGTTTGTCATCCTCGATCACCTGAGACACCCCGAAATGACTCTTCATTTGAGTTAAATCATTCTGGTTCATGGTTCTTTATTAATTAGCATGAATGCTATTTTATCAAAATTTCACCCAGGCTGTCATATTGTTTCGGGTTGGCTGGCTGTGTTTTATTCAAGTATGCAAATGTTTTTACCTCAAGTATTTCATCCGTCAGCACTGACAGCTCGTTGGCATTTCGTGCTACAAAGTGGTAGCGGATTTTGGCATATTTGCGTGCGGGGGGCATCCCGTTGTATGATCTGTTGAGATATAGAGTTTTTATGTGGGCTAATTTCAAAGTCACCATTTATGAAATAAACCCTTTCTTACCCATTGGATGAGTTTGAAGAAAGGGTTCCATAGAACTGTGAAGAAACATGCAAATTGATTTGGATTGTTGAGTCTTTCTATTCAATTCCAGTATATGGTCAGTCTTACATCATCAGATGAGTGTTTCCTGTAATCAGGGCTAATGGGGGACTGCAAAGAAATGGGAGAACCCAGAGGCCCACCAGGACCTTCTGTTTCCCACGGGGCCGTCCTGAAGAGCTCCACTGGAGGCTCCCAGCCATTCCGGAATTTGGGATAATAAGGGGGAGCACACTGATCCCTAGGCCATTCCGCTCTAAAAATGCAACAATAGAGGTGCCAGACCACCATTTTTTGATATGATTCTTGAAAAATGCCCATTCTGAATATTGTTGACAAACCTTGGTTTGGTCCATGCCTCTCCGAGAAGATCAAATATGCTGGTTTCTTTCGGGGTGAGATGTCCCCGCAGGAAGTCCACAGCGTCTTTGGAAAGGTGGGGGGAGACAATAGAACGGACCAGCTCAGGACTGCCACAACTTTGCAGCACCTGCACACACAGACCGGTAACTGTAAGCATTGGACTCTTTTGACTGTACAGTACTGTATTACATGTTTTAATGTATTTTATCATCGTACAGTATGTACGATTTTTACCACAGCCAAGTGGCAAACTGTGTCAAACAAATCATGCGATGAGTTGACTCCAGCAAACCAAAAGTGATAGCAACACTAAAACCTTGGTTTTGGATTTACCTGGAGCTTTAAGAGGGGCGGGGCTACAACTGACAAGTGCCCGTTCACTTGACTTAATTTTTTTAATCGCAGTTTGCTCCAGTCCGAAAAGTACCCACTTCGTCGCTAGCATAACTGCAATGGTAAGTTGAAGTTTATTTTCTCTTTTGTTTGTCAGATCTGTGGCGTTATCTTTCATATTCAATCATGTTTGCTTGCTTTGTTTGTCTGCTTTGAATTGTGTCAATGGCGCTTAATTACTTGCTCTTTGCGATTGGCATTTGAAACAACATGGGCAAAGCTTGAAAAGAGCTTACACAGACGTATGGGCAAAGCTTATAAAAGGGCAAAGCTTATAAAAATCAAGCCCTGACTGTGTCAGTGGTGTCAATGCTCAGTTTTCTTTTGTCGGAGTGTGGCCATTTTATGTTTGTCCGGCTGCACCGGAGTGTTTGAATGATGGTTTTGCGTTACAGCAAATACTGGAGCACCGGCGCTATGCTTCCTGGTTTGACCACTGGGATATGTAGTCCTTTTGTTCAATCCCGGAGTATCGGCGCTCTGTTTCCGGGTTTGACCACCGTGATTTGTAGTCCTTTTGTTCAGTTCCACTTGTGCTCTTATCATTCGAATATGAATCTTGGTTTCACTTTAATACATTTGATGACTTCAAATAAATTTTTATTCCGGAAAAAAGTACACAAATAATGTACTGCTTTCTTATTTTAAATTATGTCATTGTGATTGAACCATAACTGTGTCATAGTGTCGCGCAGGGGTCACCAACATAGCACCAGGTATCGCCGAGCGAGCACATCAGTAGCCCTCGGGCTTGTTCTAAATATACAGTAGCTTGCCACTGATCGTAAATTGTAAATATGAGCGTGAATGACTGTATTGTATGTCTATATGTGCCATAATTGACTGGCCTCCAGGCCGTGATTGTTCTGGAGTATCCAACACCTTCATATGTTGCTCTTACCAGCTCCAAAGGGCCAAAGAGAAAATGAACCAACTCTGACGCGCTTGGATTCTGGATGTGCTTCTTCAGTTTGGCCTGCAGGGAGTGCAATGACAGAGCTAGTGAGGATGCCCCGGAGACAACAAAACAAAAAAACTCGGGAGGTTAATAGATCTGAGATGTCTCACTAAGAGGTTGAAGGCCAGCTTTAGTTTCTGCAGGCTATCAATGAACTCTTCCTCAGAGGGGGGCTTGGCTCGTAGTGTCAGCATGCCCTCTGCGAACAAGCACACGAGACCGCAATAAACACACACACACACACACGCACACACACACACACACACACACACACACACACACACACACACACACACACACACACACACACACACACACACACACACACACACACACACACACACAAGTTGCCGGGGTTCAAACATATGTGTTAAGGAGCACCACAGGAAACTTAATGTGTGTTAGCATCACTGTTAAATACCAGTAAATATGTCGCTATTGTATAATTTACCATTGTTGATCTTCTCTGTTCAAGTCCAAGAAAAAAAAAATCTACCTGCTTAAAATACTGGGTTCTTTTCCTAATCCACTCACTGGGTAGTTCTGGATTTCAGGCGGATTTGGTTACTTTTACACATAGTTGGGTTAATTATTTTGACAGATCAGATTGAGTTTAAGGTTGTATTTTGGTGGGGTGAAGTCAGTTGGCATTTTGATTTTAGACTGAAAGTGAAATATACATTTTATATAGCATTGATGGCAGCTGAAAGGCTCACTTGTGGTGTAAGGACAAAACAACAAAAACTGTCTCCCTTGAGCACATCGGAATACAGTTTGCCTTCCTTCTGACCCAACAGTTTTATGTGTTTATCATGTTTCTCAGCCTGGAACCCAATTTATGCGTCATTTGTAGTTAAGAGGAGGTTATTATATGTTCCTTTAATTTATTCACTGCCAGACATGTGCAAAAATGTATCCACTCCAGTGCCAGGGTTTTGTCATTGTCACTCGAATTCCAGGACCCACAGAATATCGAATTTTTGGACTTCATAAACATTCAATGCAGTGTAAGAAACCTTAGTGTCTTCTTTCATCAGAAAAAAAGTTCATTCCTAAATTATATGGTTCCGGAGTTATAGGAGTTTGAAATGAGGGTCCAAAATACAACGCAATACATACATACATATTGGTTTATGTCGCGCTTTAACCACAGCTGAAGCTGGAACAAGGTGCTAACATAGAAAAACAGGGAATGCTGCCCCCTTGTGGAAGGGAAAAACATTGCCAGAGGCCATGGCCAACGCTTTATTGCCACCCAAACAAGAAGAAACAAAACCCGAAACAATTCAAGAATGGCGCTCTACATCATATTTTCAATTGCCGAATAAATGTGTGAGTGGCAGTGAATGAGCTAATAATGTAATCCAGTTTATTTACATTTTTTTCTATGCAGAGAAATATTGTATTCCTAAAATTCCGAGAGCTCCCGATTTGAGAAACCACTAGACTAGACTGTCTGAATAGAAAATAAATGACAGTCAAGCAATAAAATCAGTACCACCTTAGTTCTCTGTGTAGCATCAACAGTGTATATCTTTCTAACTTTGCCAAAAGAATACATATTGATATTTTCAAATCACATCACCACTGACCAAACATGCACAAAATGAGAATAGCATGGATGAAACATCACTCAACACATTGTGGTATAATTATTACTTTTCACCTTAATTATAACTGTGGTACCACAGTATTTTCGCGACTGTTAAAATATTATCGAGCCAAACCAGACAAATGAAATCATTGAGTTAGTATTCATAAAAATATAATGATAATATTTATAATAACAATAATATAGTAGTATTAATAACAAAAATAATAGTATCAATAATAATAATAATACCACTGAAATGAAAACTGAGTATTTTTCAAATGACTTGTAAGCGAAAGCCATGGAATTTTGGTGTTGACCATCATGCATGTCACTGGAGAACACAAAGAGATACAAACATGGCAGTGTGAGCAATATGCAACATATTGCCACTTCATGGTTGCCACCACAAAAGAAGAAAGGTAGACAGACCTGCTGGTCCTTTCTTCTTATTCTTCTTACTCTTGTTGCGCTGGTTGAGTTGGGAAAAGGCCTCGGCTGCCTTTTGCACCCGCGCCACAAATATCTCAATATCGTCCAGGGCACAGTTGAGGATTTGCTATAAAAATAACAAGATGGATGAGGGTGTCCCACAACGATGCGCACAGTATTATCGACAAATGCACTGCACTAGTTTGGTAACACATTCCTGTCATTGCAGCTTACATTATTGTAAAACAGAAAAAACAAAACAATTAACTCATTCACTGCCAGACATGCACAAATGTGTCCTCTCCAGTGCCAGGGTTTTTGTCATTGTCACTCGAATTCCAGGACCCAAAAAATAATGAGTTTTAGGACGACATAAACATTCACTGCGGCGTAAGAAGCATCAGACTCTCTTCTTTCATCAGAAAAAAATTAATTCCTAAATTATGTGGGTCTGGAGTTATACAAGCTTGAAATGAGGGCGGCTGTCCAAAATACAATGCAATACTGTACATACATCTTGGCTTATATAGGGCTTTAACAACAGCTGAAGCTGGAGCAAAACACTAACATGGAAAAAAGGCTTGGGGAAAAGGAAAAAAAATACCATAGGCCATGGCCAGCACTTTATCGGCACCCAAACAAGAAAAAAACAAACACATGCGGGAATGACGCTCTATGTTATATTTTCAATTCCTGAATACATTTATGAATGGCAGTGAATGGGTTAATTAAAACACTCACCACATCCTTCTCAATGCGCCTGGCTAACTTCTCATGTGACTCTGGGTCACTGTGTCCAGACGATCGCCTGTCTGCACCCAAAAAAAAAAACCCACTAAATCAGGCATGACAAAAAATCACAAATGACCTTCATTAAAATGTCGTTATTTTGTTCAATAAAATGAATTCTTCCTCTTGTTTATTTTTTCATTCTAACATCAAAATAGACAAATGGCATTCATATGGTTCGACACATTTTTAAAGTGCATAAATAATGAGTAACATACAACGTTGGAAAGTTCCATTCGTTACAAGTTATAACCATTAACTCATTCACTGCCAGACAATGTGCAAAAATGTGTTCACTTCAGTGCCAGGGTTGTTGTCATTGTCACTTGAATTCCAGGACCCACAGAAAATTGAATTTTAGGACTATATCAACATTCAATGTAGCGTAAGAAACCTTAGACTTGCTTCTTTCATCAGAAAATAACGAGTTCATTCTTAAATTATATGGCTCTTTAGTTATATGAGCTTGAAATGGGGGTGGCTGTCCAAAATACAATGCAATACATAGCTATTGGTTTATCTAGCGCTTTAACAATAGCTGAGGCTGGAACAAAGCGCTAACATGGAAAAAAGGGAAATGCTGCCCCCTTGTGGAAAGGAAAAAAATGCCAGAGGCTGTGGCCAGCGCTTTATCGACACCCAAGCATTAAAAAAAAAAAAAAACCCCAAACAATTTCAGGAATGGTGCTCTACACCATATTTTCAATTCCTGAATAAATTTGTGAATGCAGTGAATGAGTTCAAGGCTTTCTTATTCTTATTTTTCACAGCAAGAATGTGGAAAGGGAATTTGTACTGGTGTACATGTTAGTGTTTCATCACATCATGGAAAAGCATCACAAGGACTAGCCACAGGAGGCTTGAAGCTGACCTTTCTTTACCAGGCAAATGTCAGTCATGTTACTATAATTCTCACCTTGCGGAATTGGGGCAGCAACACGTCCTTTTGCAACAGGGGTGGCCTTGGGAGGCGACTGAGGAAGGATGGTCTCTCTTCGGTGCTTCATTTTCTCCTGGTTAATTCTCCAAAAAGATGACGATGTTCAGACTTTAAACATTGCAGGTCTATGGATGTGTGAATGCGCCTTTCTTACTTGAGCGTCTGAAGCCTCAATTTCTTCCCATATTTGTTATCTCCAAGGGCACTGTCTATATCTGCATGAACTAATTCAGCCTGTGTGAGAGACGCAGGCAAGCAAGTCAAATGTTATGAGATGAACCAATATCTACAGAAGTTAAGTTTCATTTTTAAGTAATATGTTGAGAATCTTTATCTAATCATTGGAGCTCCAGCTCTGTACAGTGCTCACTTGAACCACTGTTACTGACCTATATAATCTTCAGCACCAGACACTTTGAGGCGCTCAAGGACATCTGCATAATTGTACATGTGTACAACTACAGCGACTGATCATTTTAACATGGTTCGGTGAGTTTCTGCACCGAATGTACGGCTGTTATCGGATTTTATTCTATCACTGATCACTTTAGCTCTGTTTGATACCTTGCACCTTGTTTCAATTGTTCCTGAGAGGTACCATTTACATTAGATTAGATTAGATTAGATTAGATTAGCCTTTATTAATGTCCTCGATATTTATTTGTCATGTCTTTTTTATGATGATACTAGTGCGGCGTTCTACCGAAGACTAATTCATTGTGTGTTCTACACACTTGACCAATAAAGATGATTCTGATTCTAATAATATTAACACTGTCACACTCATGAATTACTAAATATGAGAAACTATTTCGAATAATATTTAATGTGTCTGTGTATGCTCTCAGTCGTACGGGAGTGGTCCATCAATGAAAAGGTTTCTTCAGCCGTCACCTGTACTTCTTTGTCGGACGTTTCAGACTCATCCGATGAGCTTCGTCAGCGAACTAAAGTTATGCTGGTAACTCTGGCTCTGTATATATCCTTAATGGACAGAGGTGGCGGTGGCAGATAGGCCCCTGCTCCAAGGTTGGGGCAGCAGTAGACTACACACTGAAGCTAATCTGATTATTTCTTTTTTCCTCTTTGATTACCTCGAATGTCTTTGCCTGGCTCTGATTTCCCCATTAGCTCTGGTATCACCTCATTAGCATGACAAAACCTACGTGGTATCGACCTAAGAAGGGCCAGAGTTACCAGCACAACTTTAGTTCGCTGATGAAGCTCTTCGGATGAGGAGCGAAACGTCCGACACCTTCCAAGAAGTACAGATGACGGCTGAAGAAACCTTTTCATCAATATCTGATGCGAATGACCATCGTGCAGGTGCGCACAACGCCGAGTTGTCAACAGATACTTTTGAGTCCTTTCGCAAAAGTCCAAGCCACTAACAGCCTCACAAAATATGACCTCAAATTGTGCCGCTGGTCGAGCCCATGGATTTATGAACGACATGAATCCTTGCTATAAGCGGCGTAGTTGTGTGTACAGACAATAATGGAGGCAAAGTGAGTAACGCGCGGAAACACCCACCTCCACCTCGTCACAGTGGAAGAAATGGATGTCCGGCCGGTGCTGCTCATTGTCCTGACACACTAGCAGCAGCACGGATGGGTAACGCGTCTGATTTAGCACGGCCTGAGACAGATGGATTGTGGGTAGGGGGAAGTTCTCCAGCTCCTCCTGCAGAAAGAGAATAGCAGATTTCTTATAAAAAGTTGACATAACGTCGAGTAGAAATTCATGACTTTCTTAAGTGCACTTTATGAAACTGTACAACAAATCTGCAGGGGGGGAGGCAGTACAGTACCTGGGTGTCACAGTCCAGCAGCCGGACTGCCTTTTCAGTGACTTGCAAAAGCATTTCCTGAGTCCAAATTTTGTCTTTTGAATCAAGAAGGGTGAGTTTTTTGATGGCGTCATCCACAGTGGCAATGGACTCAGTCTTGTCCATGATGAAAGTGGACAGATGCTAACCGAGGGTGAGACAGAAGGTGACAGAGGCAAAGGACATAGGCATCAGATAACTTAGAGTATAGAAAAATGAAAGAATAGTGAAGGAGAACATTTTCTCTAGATCAATATCACACTGCAATAGGGAGCCAGTCTACATAGCTTAAACACAGAGTGCTTTTCGAAAAAGAGATGAAAGTCCAATTTTAAAAGAATCAATAGTTTGCCATCCATTGTGTATGCAGTCAAATACTTTTTGTTGAACGTTCAAACTGAGGCAATGAATTTGTGAACCAGTCCATGCTCCTTTAAAGGGTCCCTGGATGTATTAAGTACATTACGGGTGCAAATGGGTTGGTTAGCATGTGAATTTTTGTCACTTAAAAAAAATCATTCACTGCCATACATGTGCAAAAATGTGTCCACTCCAGTGCCAGGGTTTTTGTCATTGTCGCTTGAATTCCAGGACCCACAGAATATTGAGTTTTAGGACTACATAACCATCCAGTACAGCGTTAGAAACCTTAGACTCTCTTCTTTCATCGGAAAGAAGTTAATTCCTAAATTATATGGGTCATTAGTTATATGAGCTTGAAATGAGGGCGTCTGTCCAAAATACAATGCAAAACATGCACATTGTTTTATATAGCGCTTTAACAACAACTGAAGCTGGAACAAAGCGCTAACATGGAAAAAAGGGAAACGCTGCCCCCTTGTGGAAGGGAAAAACCATTGCCAGAGACCATGGCCAGCACTGTATGTGCACCCAAACAAGAAAAAAACTAAACCCGAACAAATTCGGGAAAGGCGCTCTACGACATATTTTCAATTCCCGAATTAATTCGTGAATGAGTTAAAGTAGGAACACCGAACCAAGACGTCGTGCAACATTTCACATTGGGACACCTCCAAAAGTCCACTTTCAAATTAGCAAATAGCAATTCATTTTCATTATTTAGACATTAGAATTACACATTAATAGCCATGAATAAGGAGTAATAATAATGAAATATATTTTCATCATCGCATTATGAATAATAAATGTACAATGATATAACAGGATAATCATTCTCTCGCATTTAAGATTAACACGAAGAAACAACGTTACTTTCTCAGTCGCCAACATTACGATATTTCCCGAGTCTCATTTCTCAGTCGCGACTGTTAAAATAAAAACAGCTTCAAAGCTTCATTTCAATATTTCCAAACAAGGCAGCCTTACCTCAACATGGTATTGTGACGTCTCCTGCATAATATAATTAGAGTTGGAATATTTTTTCCTTTGCTCTGAAAAAGAAAAAGATGAAAACATTTCAAAGCGGGTCTCGGTTTCCGAGGTAGTCACAATCATCAAACTTGCTTGGATCCCACATGTTGTGCAAATCAGAGTAGGAGTGAATAGACCGAAGGAGACACACATGAGTGAACTGACTACACTGGCAGGGCAATAAGGCAATAAACACCTACGCTATTTATACTTGTAATTCTTTTCCCCATATGCTACAGGAAAATAATGGGAGGCAAAAGGAAACAAAACAGCCAAATTAATCTATTTTTTTCTTAACGACGAGATGTTGCAGCAAATAAACCAACAAATAAATATATTTTTTAAATTAATAAATATTAATTTTTTTTCCATACAGGTTGACTCCCAAAGGAGTGGCGAATCGCATATCTAAAAAGTTAAATATTGATCATGCTATCAAAGATGATGGTGCAACTAAAAGCGTTCTATCTCACTTTATATAATGTTAGAAAGGATTACGTCCTCTAAAATGCACCATAAAAGCATCAAACCTCAAGCTCAAAGATCACAGATGATTGCCGTCAAACATCACAACAACATGTAAATTTCCTTCATCTGTTGTCATTAGATGCTGTGGAGTCTAGCTTATAAACTGCCAACTTCCGAGTCTTCCTGCGGTGCCCCAGTTGGAGATGGTGTGTATGCAGACAGTTTTGACAATAATGGCACATATTGCAGGCACTGCTGCTACTTTACATTTACAGGAAGTGTGATTTCAAAACGCACAGCAAGTCAAGAAAATGCTAAAAGAATACATTCACCCATGTTTTTTTTCAAGGCCTACTTCATTTTGCTTCTATTTTTAGACAGTTCAAGCAAAGGATAATTTATACGATGAACAGTAACTTAAAGGACAACCGACACCATATTTTTGTTTCCTAACTGACATTAGAAAAAAAACGTTTTATAGCATCTAAAATACCCAAAACCCGCAGGCTGATATTTTTACTCAAATGCAAAACACCAATAAAAATGAGTTAGTGTACCAAAACTACTTCAAAATGACCTCGGAGAGGCCTAGTTTCAGAAGGTCCCGCCCCCGTGTTCGTGACGTCACGCCAGGACGTCTTGCCTTGCTCTAGAATCAAAACAATGGCTTCAGATTCGGAGAAGATGCTTTCTTGTTACTCATCCAGTTATGAATATGATTCAAATAGTTCTGAAGAGGAAAGCTTAAATGTTTGCAATCGATTCCGGATCAATTCGAGCCGTAAGGACTCCAATGTAGCGTCCCAGAAAGTGCACAAGATGGCTCCGTTGGAAATGGGCTGATTTGTCTGCCGGGAATTTGTGTCAACTAGTATCAAATAGTAGTCTTTGTGCAACACACGATTCACCATCACGTTATTTATATTTTTCCTTCTAATTTCGCCATCAACTCGGATTAACACGAAGTTTTCAGACCAAACAAAGTACCCAAAATGCATTGTGTGTCGCTTTCTCGGTCAGGGGCGTTCCAGACGTGACGTCACGTCAGGCATCGTCAGTCATATTCAGTGCGAGTCTTAAAACGTAAAATATAGCTATATGGCGTGGAATCTTTGTAAAATACGCTCAGTTGAAGTCATTTGAAGTGATTTTACAAATTATGGACACAACTTGTCCGGAGGCGTCGATTGTCCTTTAAGACTCTGGTCTCATATGGCCACAGCTAAATGAGATATGCAAGCTGTGATATGATATTTTTGTGTTTGAAGTAGCATATATGTGTGCCACTGACCTATTCACCAGGTGAATGGCTTGCAGGTAACCATTACATGGTTATTAAATGTGAGCTTGTTACAATCAGGCCCACACTGCCAGATGTCTTCTCCCCCCACCCCGCCCAACAGATCAAACACGTTGGATGCCGCACGCATCATGAAAAGCGCTTGTTCCCTCTAGAGCGGACACATTGTGCTGCGTGTTGAATGTGACACAAAGGCACTGAGTTTGAACAACAATTCATTGAATCTGTCAAGAGTCCTTTCATTCCAATGGACCTTTTTGTGATCTATGTGACTCAGGTGTTATTTTGAAAAGTGATAGCTAGCGTCCATGCCACCATTAGCAAACAACGGCAACATTTGCCTCGTCGCCAATGCCTCTCGGCTCATTTCGCATTGCTTGGCTCCGCACAGGTGGAAGAAGGGCATCAGGTGTCTGTTTGAAAGTTGAGCTGGCCGTCATGTCTTATTAATGCCACTTATGGCCACCAATTCCCAGGGAGCAACAGCTAGCAGCGAGAGGCATTTAACTGGCAAATGGGCCAAGAAGCCATTGACCAGAAATAAAGAGTGGTGGCGGCAGGAGGGCAGACTGTCAATCTCCCAGTGTCTCCAGATTAATTTGTTATTAAGTGCATACAAATACATGTAGCTGAGATTAGGATTTGATTTTGTGTCCGCACAAAGAGCTAAAACTGCCCAATAAATCAGATTTGGTAACAGCTGGCTTTTGTTTTTACTGCAGAGCAGCATTTGGATGTGACTGCATGGCTGTGGTCACAAACATTTGGCTATTTGTTTCCAGGAAGCTAATAATAACAGACCAACATGGTGACTGTCAAACAGTACAGATTTAAGACAAAATGTGAAACTGATCATATTCTGACATATTCCGACCGACCGACACTGATGCTATACTCAAGCTAATATTATCCAAGCGCAATAACAGGAATCTAAACATGATACATTTCTCTTTATCTACCCACTAATTAATTTGAATGGGTGAAGGGAATGTGTAGAAAACATCACCTCTGACTTTTAGTTCTGATAAGATAAACGCAACGGTTCACCATAAAATCAAAATGGCAGTCTGACAAGCCTGAAATCTCAACAAGGAAGTAGTGACCCGCTAACTGACAAATAAACCAATAAAAATGCCACTCTGTGCTTCCTTTTCAGGGAGCTATACTTGACTAAGCACATATCCAAATTACTTTAGTCCTTAATAAAACTAACAGGTGTACCTAATAATGTAACCGTTGAGTGTATAGTGTTTTTATTCATGTATTTAAACCTCTCTTAAAAAGATAGAGCTGTAGATAAAAATGTAATGATGTAATTGTAATGCAATGTTCCTGCTCTGTCCCAAAGGAACAGATAAAGAATCATTTGCATATGTGCGTCAGATTTTGCATACAACATAGTGAGACAAGACCTCTGCACTTTGTGGGTATTCAACATGGAGCGAGCAGTAGATGGATAACCAACCACTGCTGTTTTGCTGCTGTTGTTGTTGTTTTTGATGATGACACACACCACCATCTCATCTCCTGATTTGGCAATCTGCTCTCATGCCCCACACATTGTACTGACCATCTGCCGCACAGACTGAGGCAAGCCAAAAGGAGAACAACACGACCTCGAGTCACCACACGTACTGTGAATAACTTCACAAGGAAACCCACAGGTGGGTCTGTCCTGTGGATTTTTAGACAACTGTCATAGAACCCCGACAGATAACAAGGTGCGAAGCCAGATGGTGTGGGAACTTCAGCATGCCCGCATATAGCATACTAAATTATAAATAGCCTCTCAATGAAGCAGTTTGTTTCTGAATCATGTTCAGCACAACATTCCACTATATTTGCTGTGTGCAATCGAGCCAAAGTCTGAGGCTGCCTGGTCTGTAACAGAGGAAAGAAAGTGTGCCTCGTCTTTTCCCCCCTTTTCAAAGAAAGTTTTATTCACCTGCAGGGACACCCTGTTCCAAGCCAACTTTATAAACAGGCA
The DNA here is from genome assembly GCF_051943395.1 of Hippocampus bargibanti. NCBI lineage: Eukaryota > Metazoa > Chordata > Actinopteri > Syngnathiformes > Syngnathidae > Hippocampus > Hippocampus bargibanti. Next base: position 10,131,391 of record NC_142738.1, on the reverse strand, counting down.
CAGCCCTGAACACACACTCGCAGTACACAAAACGATGGAGAAACATTTATTTGGGGTCTTGCTATTTTAGGGGTATATACTCAGCGAGCTTGTGAAAAGCAAAAATATGTGCATTATTGACACCCACTGAAATGCAATGGAAATTAGCCAAACATTACCATAACACTGCAAAATATTCAAAATGTCCTTTCTGAGAAAAACAGGCAAGACATGTTGGCAAAACAAAAAAAATGTATTTTAATTTACTCCACACACTCAAATGCTAAAAAAAAGGATTAGCCACTTCTCCTTCAATCCTGCCTCAGGACAACAGAATGAACAATGTAGTTTTTGTGATAGGACAGAAAAAGTTTAATTCCAGGTGTAGGACAAGTCATGGCAAACGCAGTCATGTGGCCATTCACAAATTACGCTTGAAATGAAACGTGCAAACAAGATCATGAACAATCCAGTGAATGTCTGCAACAAATAATCTTGATAGCTACAATTAGCTCGAACCTTTCCCCCACATGACAAATGACAGCCCGGTGTACTAAGATTGGACAATGACTGAGAATGTGTTGAATGGAATTTCCACAATCAATCTGAAATTGATGCCAACCAAATGTCTCCATTGGGGGACTATTAAAGTCTTTCTTAACTGTGTAAACAGGGTCAGATTCAAATAAAACAGTTATTCATCTGCGGATTCTCACAAATACGTAAAGGAACCCAACTGCATAATGAATGAATTCATAACACCTCCATCACACCCAAGCGGAATGTGCTTGGTGAGGTAAAATATACCAGCACTTACCAAAGAGGGCTTTTGCGCTGATCTTGCTGTCCGATCTCGCCACTCCACTGCAATGACAAGAAGAGATGGGATTACGCTGCATTCCCTTCATCTTGTCTCCGATACTACCACCAACTAAAAGGCCTGCTCTCTCACTTCTTCATGAGTCACAAGCCCACAAAAATAGGAGTGATATATACAAAGTGTCCGTGAGATTATAGCCTAAGATTTAGACCATATGGACCGGGCCAGGGAGTAAGAGTGAGAGTGGAAAAGGGAGAGGAGGGGAAGGAAGAGAAGGGGGCGCGCAGGGAAGCTGGAGCCAAAATGTCCAGGCAAAGCAAATAATTCTCAACAGAGGCGCTCTGTGCTCGAGGTCCCTGACCTACACTACCTTCCACATACCGCTTTAGGTAATCTGTGGCAGCTGTGACAGTCACCTGTGATAAAGAACTAAGGTAGGGAAAGGTAAATATTGAGGGAGAGGATGGAATGTGCAGTGAACTCACTTGGCTGGCCTTGTTGGAGATCCTAAGGCGCTCATGGCTCAAGACATTCACCTGAGAAGGAAGGAGACATAAGATCATGAAGGACTGGTGACAATATGAGGTGTGCCGGTGAGATGAAGGAATTGGCACCGTATGGCATATGCGACTCACTCTGTTCTAGACCTCTGCATAGAAGTTTCTATAACGGCTGTCTTCGGGCCGTAGGCAGGGGACACCCAGAACCGGTTGCCAGCCAATCGCAGGGTACACAGACACAAACAACCATCCACGCTCACAATCATACCCTGGGACAATTTGGAGTGTTCAATCAGCCTTGTTTTTCAAATGCGGGAGGCAACTGGAATACCCGGAGAAAACCCACACAGGCCTGTGGACAACATGTAAACTCCACACAGGGAAGACAGAGTTGGAATTGAACCCGGTTTCTCTGTACTGTGAAGTTGATTTGCTAACCACTCGACCACCGGGCCACCATGTTGTAATTTATCCAACGATTAACTATTTTGACTCCTTTTTCTGATTCTCTGATATAGAATAGACAGAATAGACATTATCATATTTAAAAGTTTCATGCTGTTATATGCTTAGTGAACATGTGTGACTAGAATACACAATGGAAGCACAGAAAATCTGGGGTCAATCTGAGGTAAACAGACACAGCTTGTTAAACTGCCATCCTCATGTAAGAGATCTGGCCTTGGACATAATTTAGGACTTGGTAAACTCCTTCACAGGAAGAGCTCATTAGCCAGGTAACAAATCTATCGGTTCATGGAAAGGACAACCTATTAAAATGTCTATGTTGTGTTGTTTTATGGATGTTGGTGCTTGGGACGTCAAGGGGTGTGATATTCAACTCAAGAAGACTGTTTTACTAATTTATCACATAGATTTGCATATACAGTACTCTCAATAAATAGCTTGGCAGAAGACTGTAGACGTTGGGCGTCGGTCATGAATGGCTACGTCCCCTGCCGGCAGTAAAAGACAAACTTCCTGTGTTCTCTGACATTCTCCCCATCAGCACAGGTGTCATTCTTCGGTAGCATGATCACCAATGGTACACATTACTGAAAGACACCGTATTATGTTATGTTTTTGTTGGAGTTGCTTGTTACTGAAACTTTTTAAGTCGCTCTCACTATCAGAGACAAATTCCTTTGTCTTTTTGTGTGTTCATTAATGATAATGAACACGCTGGTCTTAGCATTCTGATGGTTATAGTGTATTGCTGAGCACTTTATTTTTTGGGCTTTGACAAAATATAAGAATTAATTTCGTCCATTGACTATCCTACGGCAAAGTTCTTGTTTTGTATTCGTGTAGTTCTACAAAAAGCCAATTATGGGGAAAAAACATTCAAACCAGTGGCAGATTTAACATTTCCCATAATTCTGTAGTTTTACAACCATAAGCAGTCATCCAAGGAGAACCCAAACACAAATGTGCTCCTGTTTTTATACAAGGAGGCAGCTTGACAAAATAAGGCAAAATGAGTCAGTTCCATTCCGAATAAATGTGTGGAATTCATCTTGTTATTGCCTGAACCTGCCATGTTTTTCTTGACTTTCCTGTCTCTCAATCCATCCTTTGTTTCCATAAACAGCCCATATAGTGCATCAAAGGAAACAGTTGACGAAATGGCCTGTTCTTCCACTGATCTCATCCAGTTGCTGAGCCGGTATTGCTAACAGTTTGGGGACTCCATCTATAACAACATTGGACATGAGCCACTTGATATATCCATCTTCTTATTTTATTATTGTCCTATTTGCTGAATAATTTGGTTCAGATTCATGTTCGGTCAGGCTCATTAGTGGCAATTTGCATAGCCCGTGGTAGGAAATGAGAGAAGTTACGTCAGCATGGAGCTTCCACATTTTCTGTCAAGGCATGCCCTCATGATGTTACATAAGGCATATCAACACACACACACAGACTAAACTCGCTCTCACTCTGGACCCTAACGAGCTGTTACATGACAAAACTGTCCGTTTGTGTTCCTGCACAATGCTCGCAATTTGCTGCATACTTGTAATGGAGAGATTATGATGCAGTGACAGCAGTGTGGTATGATTCATTGATTATTCTAATGTGGAGTTGCCATATAAAATAACATTTGGTAACTCAATAAGATGGGAATAAGTCAGGCATGCCTGAACATTCCTTGTCTGGATCAGAATGAAGTTACACACCTTCATGCTTTGATGCACAAGTGTTAAATTCGGAATCCTTTTTTTTTTTTTTTTTTTTAACCAAAACAAAAATCCGCGATGCACTGAACCCGCGATAAGTGAACCACGAAGTAGCGGGAGATCACTGTCTTGCAAACTACAGACTGACATGACAGTTAAAGGACAACCGACGCCTCCGCACAAGTTGTGTCCATAATTTGTAAAATCACTTCAAATGACTTCTACTGAGCGCATTTTACAAAGATTTCACGGCATATAGCTATATTTTACGTTTTAAGACTCGCGTTGAATATTCAGGAAGTCTTGTTTTCGAGTTGATGACGATGCCTGACGTGACGTGACGTCTGGAACGCCCCTGACTGACAAAGCGACACACAATGCATTTTGGGTACTTTGTTTGGTCTGAAAACTTCGTGTTGATCCGTGTTAATGGCAAAATTAGAACTAAAACACATAAATAGCACGATGGTGAATCGTTGTGTGTTGCACCAAGACTACTATTTGATACTAGTTGACACAAATTCCCAGCAGACAAATCAGCCCATTTCCAACGGAGCTTGGGCACCATCTTGTGCATTTTCTGGGACACTACATTGGAGTCCTGACGGCTCGAATTGATACGGGAGGACTTCTTTAATCGAATGCAAACATTTATGCTGTCCTCTTCAGAACTATTTGAATCATACTCATCACTGGATGAGTAACAAGAAAGCATCTTCTCCGAATCTGTTTTGGTTCTAGAACAGACATGGGCAAACTATGGCCCGCGGGCCACATACGGCCCGTTAGGCTTTTTAATCCGGCCCGCCAAACATGCCCAAATTATAGTAAAAACAGTGTCTGAAACTCATGACAAAAAGTTAGCTGGACAACAGGGCAGATAACTGAAAAGTTTCCTGCCCCATTCTTCACAACTTGAAGCACAATGAGACAACTAAACACATTAAATAAAACATTGTCACGAAGTCTAAAGTTTTTTTTTTAAATCAAGAATACTATACGTGCTACCTTACTTAATTTACGGTAAATGTGCATGGCTGCAGATTTTGCTGCAGTAGTCGATTGTCATTGTGGTGCACAATGCAACGTTTGCATTGCTCCCTACGAGCCACTAAGCCCCTTTCATAAGTCTCACGTACACTTTACAGTCACGGTTTAATGTAAATTTACGTTTTGTAGCGTCACATATCTTGTTAGCTTCTTTTGAATCTTTCTTCTGGGCTGAGGTTCTGTGCATCTATTTTGGAAAAGGATATGCAAATGCACAACCTTATAACGGTTGCGAAAGTCCGGAAGAAAGAAGCAGGCTTCTGATTGGCTGCCATGCGGAGTATGCAAATTTCAACTTCAGGTAGCCTATGTCTGTGTGCTCGGCGACGGCATACGTGTACTGTTTGCGGGTGAAGGCGAGGAGTTTGTTGAGCGCGCGGTCAGGACAAACCATCTATGATTTTGCGGAATTTAACACAAGTGGGTATTATTGAGCTTGAATATTTCGTTGTGTAATATGTTTTGAATGTTGAAAGTGATTCCATTTTTCAATAAATGTTGATTTCTTTAACTTTGCCCCTTCAATGAAAACAGATGCAATCTTGATAAATCACAGTGCATATGTTATTTTAATCTATTTCCATTTCCTCCTCCAAGTATCTGCGAAATAGTATGTAAACGCCATATTCTTTGAGACAAATTTATTAACTGATCAGGGATATTTTTCATATTTGAAAGACAGTTAATAAATTGGGTTTAGTGTTCTTACTGTGCTATGAGGTTTGTACACACTACATTAAAAGGACAACCGGCACCATTTTTTTTTTGTTTCCTACTGACATCAGAAAAATGTTTTATAGCATCTAAAATACCCAAATCAGGCAGGCTGATATTTTTAGTTAAATGAAAAACACAAATAAAAATGAATCCGGAAATGGCCAGTTTCAGAAGGTCCCACCCCCTTGTTCGTGACGTCACGCCAAGACGTCTTGCCTTGCTCGAGAATCAAAACAATGGCTTCAGATTCGGAGAAGATGTTTTCTTGTTTAAATAAATAGTTCTGAAGAGGAAAGCATAAATGTTTGCAATTGATTCAAGGAGTCCTCCCGTATCAATTCGAGCCATCAATGACAGCAATCTAGCACCCAGAAAATGCAGAAGATTGCGCCCAAGCTCCGTTGGAAATGGGCTGATTTGTCAGCTAGGAATTTGTGTCAGCGAATATCAAATAGTTGTCTTGGTGCAACACACAACGATTCACCATAGCGTTATTTATGTGTTTTCCTTCTAATTTCGCCATCAACACGGATCAACACGAAGTTTTCAGACCAAACAAAGTACCGCAAAATGCATTGTGTGTCGCTTTCTCGGTCAGGGGCGGTCCAAACGTGACGTCATGAAGACTTCATGAATATTCAGCGCAAGTCTTAAAATGTAAACTATAGCTATATGCTGTGGAATCTTTGTAAAATACGCTTCGTCGAAGTCATTTGAAGTGATTTTATAAATTATGGACGTAACCTGTCCGGAGGCGTCGGTTGTCCTTTAATGCTTTAGTATTTCCGGCCCAAACACTCCCTCCAAATGCTCCTGGCCCGGCCCCTCTGTCAAATTTTAGAACCCAATGCGGCCCGCGAGTCAAAAAGTTTGCCCACCCCTGTTCTAGAACAAGGCAAGACATCTTGGCGTGACGTCACGAACAAGGGGGCGGGACCTTCTGAAACCCGACATCTCCAAGGTCATTTTGAAGTCGTTTTGGGACCTTTAACTCATTTTTATTGGTGTTTTGCATTTGACAAAAAATATCAGCCTGCGTGTTTTGGGTATTTTAGATGCTATAAAATGTGTTTCTGATGTCAGTTAGGAAACAAAAAACGGTGTTGGTTGTCCTTTAAATGAGCGGTCAAGCGTAGCCGATGTTATTGTGTACAAAAAAAACACAATATTGTGCTTCTCTTCCCCAAGTGACAATTCTTGTTTTCCGTGAAGTTCATATTGTGATAAATCACACTTGTGCCTGTAAGCCACTTGATTGTTCTGTAAAAAAAAACACAGTGAAGCACACCCTCTGAAAACAATGTAGGTACTGGAACGTGATTTTGGGCAGATTGTCACAGCCCAAGCAATTATAAAATTTGGTACAAATGGTTTTAAAAATGCCAAGAAACCATAATTTGTTCCTCCAACCACACTTATAGGACAACCGACGTCTCCGGACAAGTTGTGTACATAATTTGTAAAACGGCTTCAAATGACTTCTACTGAGCGTATTTTACAAAGATTTCACCGCATGTAGCTATATTTTACGTTTTAAGACTCGTACTGAATATTCAGGAAGTCTTGTTTTTGAGTTGGTGACAGTCCATACGTGACATCACTAAAGGAACGCCCCTGACCGAAAAAAAAGACGAATTGTAGCGATCCTTCCATCACGTCAATGTATTTTGCTGTACTTGTTTGGTCTGGGGACCTGATGTTGCACCGAAATGCCGCCAGAAGAGGGTGTCCAAGCTCCATATAAAGAATTTATCAGCCTGTGGAAACGGAGGGGGCCACAGGAGGTCGCCATTTTGTGCCTCTTTTTCGGTGAGACAATGTTGCCTCAATGTTGCCTTATAATGGCACGGAATAAATTCTTTAATTGATTGCAAACATGTATGCTTTCCTCTTCAGAACTATTTGAATCATATTCATAACTGGATGTGTAACAAGAAAGCATATTCTCCGAATCTGAAGCCATTGTTTTGATTCTCCAGCAATGCAAGACGTCTTGGCGTGATGTCACGAACTGGGGGCGGGACCTTCTGAAAATGCCCAATTCGCAGCTCAATTTTTTGCAGACTTTGGACATTTTAAGTCATTTTTATTGCGTGTTTTGGGTATTTTAGATGCTATAAAACGTTTTTCTGATGTCAGTTAAGAAACAAAAAAGTGACGTAGGTTGTCCTTTAAGCAAGCAGCAATTTCTACAATCGACGCTGCGCCAATACCTGAACGAGCTGTAGATGACAATGAATGTTCTTTATGATTATATCACCGGAGATCTGTGTCCTGATAACAGCCAGTTAACTGCGGGTGTAACATAACATCTTGTCAACTTAAGTCAACATAAACAATTATAAGTCAGGAATACAAACAACGTAGGCAGATCATGACATTATTTATTCTGAGGCTTTATCACTATTTTTTTTTTACTTTGTGGGTTGTCGACGGACGCATGAGGTGGTGTGTCATGGAAAATCACTTAAGTGGTTTTTGCATAATCCGCCCCACTAAAACACAAAAGGACAGCCATCAAAACGATATCACTTAGCTTTGCATTTCAGTGCTTGGTGGAGATAATAAATCAAGAAACATGCAACGACCTTGAAAAAACCTGTACTATGTATACAAGGATAATACAAGAATACATTGACTTGAGGATTTCACTGTTGATCTTTTTAAGACCAAAAGTAGCATATATATAACATTTGCCCCTGCGCTATACAAACATGCCCTTGATTTATTATTAAATGGCTTTTCCGTATGACAGCGGTGAGAAAATATTATTGCACGAGTTTAGCAAAGCGAGACTTGCCATGATGTTTGGACAGGAGACAGTGCCACTGAAGAAAAGACAGGTAGCAGAGCTGAAGATGTTAAGGTTTTCTTGGATAGGATCAGGAATGAGTACATTAGAGGGACAACTCATATTCGAGGCTTTGGAGAGAAAGTCAGAGAGGCCAGACTGAGATGGTTTGGACATGTCCAGAGGAGAGAGAGTGACTAAATCGGCAGAAGGATGCTGAGCCTTGAACTGCCAGGCAGGAGACCGAGAGGGAGACTGAAGAGGAGGTTTATGGATGTGGTCAAAGAGGACATAAGGGTAGTTGGTGTGAGAGAAGAGGATGCACAAAACAGGGATGGAGGACATTGATTCGCTGTGGCGACCCCTGAGAGGAAAAGCCGAAAGGAAAATAAGAAGAGAACAAAGCGAGACTTGCAGCGGATCAAACAAAATGCGATGAGGTCACTCACAGCACATTGTGCTGGGAGCTTCTTTCAGCGGATAACATGAAAAAAACGACCTGTTGAATTTGTTAAATGTGACCTTCTCAGGTGTCTACACTCCATCCATCCATCCATCCATCTATCCATCGACAGTATCTCTCTATCGACAGTATCTAGCTAGGTAGCTGGCTAGGTAGCGAGGTGGGTAGCTGGCTAGGTCGCGAGGTGGGTAGCTGGCTAGGTAGCGAGGTAGGTAGCTGGATAGGTAGCGAGGTAGGTAGCTTCATAGGTAGCTAGCTAGGTAGCGAGGTGGGTAGCTGGCTAGGTCGCGAGGTGGGTAGCTGGCTAGGTAGAGAGGTGGGTAGCTGGCTAGGTCGCGAGGTGGGTAGCTGGCTAGGTAGCGAGGTAGGTAGCTGGATAGGTTGCGAGGTAGGTAGCTTCATAGGTAGCTAGCTAGGTAGCTATCTAGCTATCTATTTATAATCATAATACATTTCATTTCTAAGCTCCTTTCAAAACTCTCAAGGTCACTTTACAGTCACAGGGTAAAGTTTTTCTGTGGGTGAGCAGCGGCAGCCACATGCACCAGCGTTCACTCAACCCCGAAGTAACTCAAATAGATAGAAAGCTAGCTAGCTAATGGATAGCTAATAAATAGATAATAGCTTGCTAGATAGCCAGCTAGACAGCCTACAGCCAGCCAGCTAGACAGCGAGTAGCTAGCCAGCTAGCTCATGGATAGCTAATAGATCGCCAGCTAACAGCCAGCCAATTATCTATTTATTTATTTTTATTTATTACCGGACTAAAATCAACATTTGTCAGTGTTTGGTTCCAGCGCTAATCTTTGTCACAAAAAAATGACAAGATTGAAGACACAAAACAAAAGCATCATAGAGATTTTAAGCTTGACCAACACAATACTTCCTCTTTTTGCCCTTATCTGCTAGCGTCTCTTAGCTCATTCGTTCCTTCCTCTGGGACGGTGCCAGGTTTCAGAGGGGAGGTGAAGGCAGAGGAAGACAGGTTGGGTGTCAGGTGTTGTCAAGAGGCCCATCGCACTACTCCCCTCCAACTCTTTGTTTCACAAAGCCAGCTGTTTATGTAGAGGTAATTATCCAGTATCGGCGGCTGCGATAGCCGCATTAAAATGGATCGGCGCGTTGCTACTTGCTACAAGTTTCTTGCCGAATGGAGATATTTTCCAAAGCGTCTGGCGTGAATGGAATGTTTTGCAATTCCTCTCTGATGGAATGAGGTTAGACAGCTGCTCATTCACGATACCCTCAATGATAGTCACTGAGGCGAGTCCTTTCTTGTTGAGTCAATGTCGATATTTGAGGACTCACTCCCGTGGCTCATTCTGCTCAAAAACTCATCAAAACTAAACTGACAACAATTGAATAGATTTCCCATATCGGACTAATTATACTGTGATGATACTCTATCTCTTCCAGAATTAAATTTGACCGTTATATTCCTAAACTGGAAATATCAATGTCAAGGAAAGAATGATACCTTAAAAAAATAGTTACAACAAACTGCTGATGAAACATGTCTTGAATCATGGGCGTGACGTGTTTGCAACCGGCTGAAGCGCTTTTTTTGATTTTGTCCCAAATTTGTTTATAAGGACTTGAACTTGATCCACGTAGTCTATGAAACAAAGATTTTGAACAAGGAAAACGCCCAGCGATTTGACTGGTAACCAAATTAAGGTGCACTCCGCCCCACCTTTAGCCCAACCATTCATGAAATAAAACAGCATAGCAACAACACTACATTGCTAATCCACGACATCTCGTTAATAGTTAAATAATCCAAACTCTTATACTGTTTACAAATCTGTAAATCATTACTTTATCTGATTTATAGTCTGACTGTACAAAGATGTTGTTACCATGGTAGCACAATAGTGGAAACATTACATGAGTGGGTGGAGAGTATTCGCGATAATGTTGATATAATGTGAGTGGGGGAAAAAATACGATTGAGCAACGTGGACTTCACCCTCACAACCTGAGTAAGCATTTTGTCAGAGATAAGTTATCTGGTTTTATGTCTTTCAATGCTGTTTCGTCTCAATTGGTGTTTCTTTTCCTGGTTCATGATGACAACTGGATCAATGTGACAACAAGCCTCCCACTTGCATGCTTGCTTTTTTCAGGGGGGGGGAGCTGTGAATAGCTCTGTCACTTGATTAACGCACATTAGCAATCAGTGTTCATCATTTAGTTGTTAACGTGTAGCATATTTATGAACGCAAAGTGATTCCTGCTCTCCGTGTATCTGTACTTGACCACTAACCATTAATGTTGAGCATGATTTGATGTAATAATGCATGATAGCTACGAGCAGTAAAAATGTCAAGTTGAAATTGGGATATCACGACGACAATGGTGAAATTCGACGACGAATATCAGAATCAAAAAGCCTTTACTAGTCCCATAGTGGGTAATTTTGTATAGCAGCAAAATTTAAAAGGGTAGGGTGGTTGAAAAAAAAAAAAGAAAATATTGCATGTACAAAAAAATTGCAAATGTACTGAATGTGTGCTTCATAAGTGCAATATTAGGGCAATGACATTGACAAAGAGCCTTAAATACTGATGTTGTCTTCTGTAACTTAATTGCATTGCATTGCGTACACAGAGATGTTCCTCATGTGGGTGGCCTTGTTTTATTGACACCAGCCAATGTTCACAGATTGAATTTTTATTTAAAAACAATCATTGACTTTGTAAAGTCACTTTGTAAACAAAAGCGAAGGAACAAAACAATTCAACTTACTTTTCTTTAACTTTCTGCACTGGATACTCAAGGTGGCCAACATGGGGTGTGTAGGGGGACAAAAGCTTCAATCTGCTGCCAATCAGCAGACGCAAAACCCCGACAGGAATACGTCTAAATGGGTAGCACAACAGAGCTGTTAAATCCCGAGCCAGGGAATGCTCCTGTGGCTGCCGTAACGCCACGCACGCACACAGAGTTGTTGGTTCTCCGAAGCAGTCGCTCAGGAGGGAATGTGGGAACAGGTGAGTGACAGATGCCTCCCAGGTAATTCAATACGGGAGGGGAGGAGCTCCCTTGCTGCTTTTGTAAGGGTGAGATGGTCGCTGTTGTTTTTCAATAGATATGTTTTTTTTTTTCGCAATAGACATGATAAAACTCACTTCATATCATCACGGTTCGTTCGGTGATCAAAGTTGTTTTCCGTGCTGGCCTAAACTTTATCAGAAGGAGTGTCCGACATTTAAACCCTCCTTCCTAATATTATGTCCATGAAATGCAATTCATCCAGCTATCCACATTTATCAGGGGGCATGGCGCATGGGCAAAATGTTATCCAGGGATGTTCGGACCTCCCTGTCCGTTCAGTCTTTCCAGGCAGTCTAGAGTCATATGGCTCTATTTTCAGAAACAGTGAATCTGCGCCATGGCACAGAATCCGGAGGATCAATGATTGTGATCTCCAAGTACCACTTTAAAATGTGGTTCAACCATGTCCAGAGTCTCGTGTGCAACTAAGTCATTGCTTTGCTTGACCCATGATTGAAGTAAAGTTCACACAATTGAGGAATCTTAACAACATCCTCTGATCTTAGCCACCAGGAGGACAAGGAATAACTAAAAAAAAACAAGTGATCAACTTTGACGATTCCCATTGTGGTGCTGCCCTCCCTTTTGCGGCCTATGTTTGCCAGCTGAATTACCATCATTGGTTCTGCTGATTTTCATCTTGGTTGCTTAACACCATGTTGCTTTTAACTCATTCCCTGCCAGACGATGTGCAAAAATGTGTCCGCTCCAGTGCCAGGGTTTTTGTCATATTCACTCAAATTGCAGGACCCACAGAATATTGAGTTTTAGGACGACATAGACATTCAATGCAGCGCAACAAACCTTAGACTCTCCAATTTCATCAGAAAAAAAAGTTAATTCCTAAGTTATATGTCTCTGGGGTTATATGATTTTGAAAGGGGGCAGCTATACAAAAGGCAAATGCTGCCCCCTCGTGGGAGGTAAAAAAATCCCCAGAGGTCTCACTACCGCTTTATCGGCACCCCTCACAAGAAAAAACCAAAACCCGAACAAATTCGAGAATGGCGCTCCATGTCGTACTTTTCAATTACTGAATACAATCGGGATTGGTAGTGAATTAGTTAATTTTTAAAAATTTGAGAAAGGAAATCTGTAAAAAAATAAATAACAAAAAGGATTTAGAAACAAACATGCGAATCAAACCTCTGAAGATGGAGGACACTGATTCGCTGTGGCGACCCCTTGAAGGGAAAAGCCGAAAGGAAAAGAAGAAGAAGATTTAGAAAAAAATTAAACAGACGTAAAACTAAATTTGATGTTTTTTGTAAAATTGACTACAATTAGAATTCTTGCCAAAATGTCCTTTTTCATCATACATGAGTTTTTGGCGTTCATTTTAGATGTATTGAATTGAGTGTTCCTCTTCATCCTCACAGAAATACAAAGGTCCAAGGATCATTTCAGAATTGCTGTTTAGTACTTTTTTAAAATTCTTGCACTTGACAATATTCCATCCATCCATTCTCCAGACCGCTTAGTCCACATTAGGGTTGCGGGGGTGATGGAGCCTATCGTAGCTGTCTTCGGGCACTAGGCAGGGGACACCCTGAATTATTTGCCAACCAATCGCAGGTCACACAGAGACAAACAACCATCTGCGCTCACACTCACACAGAGAGACAATTTGGAGTGTTCAATCAGCCTGCCATGCATGCTTTTGGAATGAGGGAGGAAACCGCAGGACCCGGAGAAAAGCCACGCGGGCCCGGGGAGTACATACAAACTCTACAAAGGGAGGCCAGACCGGGTCTTGAACTCACAACCTCTGCACTGTGAAGTCGGCATGCATACCATTCGACTACCGGGTTGCCTTGCCATTACTTTAAAATAATAAAATGAGTGCAAGCATTTGGAAAAAAAATATTTACCTTGATGTATTAAATATGTATATTTAATTAAAACAAACATCAAAACTAAGTAAAAATGAACTATCATGAAAAATCGCAAACTGTTATAAATCTGCTTCCACACCTGGTTGCAGATTGCTCCAGTGTGAGTAGAAAGCTGCAGCTTGATGAAGCCAAGCAAACCAACTCATCCATGAAAAGCAGAGCGATAACACAGAGGCCACCAAACCAAACTCCCCCAATGCTTTCACTGCCTGTAGAATTATTACCCATAAAAGTTATGAACAAAAGCAATAATAAAGGGCAGTGGAGGGTACCGTCTCGTTTGAAACCAATCCAACTTAGTGTCAGGAATGCAGACCAAACTCTTACCCTTAGAACAGAGACCATACCATCGACCATACCAAGGACACAGAGGAGTGTGACTCCCCACCCCCACCCCTAATTGTTGTTGGATTACTTCTTCATGTATTATTACGATACTGTTGTTTAAATATGAAACATCAACATTTATTATGTGCATATCAGCAGTGAGGGCGAATGTAAAAGGGGAGAGTTTGATAAAAGCCTATCCAAACAAAGGTTTGACCCATGCATGCGATTGACTGTTGCTCAAGGCCTCTGTGTGCTTTGTTTTTATGCCAGTTACCATGGAAACATCACCGTGGCGTTTGATCATTAACCGAAGCTGCCAGTGCTGAAAAATCACCTGTTTGACTAATGTCAGGTGCAAAAAGGGGCTGGAAATACATCCCCTTGTTTAATTTGAGTAAACGTAGTTATCTCCTGATGTGAGAATCCCAATGTTGCTATTAAAGTCGTGAACATACATAGACAAAGCTTTGGCCACAAATTACAGCACAGTAACACATGTATTTTTTATTTAAATTTTACATGTAGGAGGCTGATCGACAAAGGGTTCAGATTTCAGCATGCTGTCGAGTCCCAATAGAGCCATTTTGTCCTTGACTTCGATCATTGGACTGTAGTGAAAGCCTTTCCAGTCTTTCTCAGAGCAACTGCACCCTCTATTGAAGAATGAATGCTACATAAATGGATATTTAAATCAAATGTGTATGCGGGAAATAAGACACATTTACTTTTATTTAATCTTTCAGCACCAAAGTGAACTATCTCAGACCTTCCTGAAATATTTGTCAGTTTACAATGAAGTTGTAAATGTCCCATACATGACTCTATTTGTTTTAAACTTTGATGCACTTATGACAGAGTCCAAGTCATGTAGCTATTTTACACAGATGAGCCATCCGTGTCACCACAAAAAGAATACACAATCAAAATTTTGCATCCACTCCTGTTGTAATATTGCCCTGCCATCTTCTGTACCCAGTGAGGAAACCCTGAGAATGTGGCAGAATTGCGCCTGGGTATACAGTATCACTTGAATGAATGCCACTCAGATCAATAATTCAAAGTCAGTCTCTCAAAGAGAATACAAAAGGAAAGAACAGAGCATGAGATGCTAATTACACGGATTTAAAAGGAGTCTGCATTGTCAATTTCTGTGATAAAGAAGGACGTATGTTCTCCATGGCCGGCGTCAAAGGGGTGAAACATGAGCCAATTCGAAATTAAAAATAAGAATAGAATAACAAGTGAGACGAAATGCTGGCGATTGATTTCCTCAGGGCAAAATAGAATAACAGTCCAATGGTGGACCGTCAGGGCCTGCAAAGTCTTCTCTGCTGGCCTAAAAGTCAAAGTCAAAGTCAGCTTTATTGTCAAATATGCTAATATGCATGACATACAGCACAGATGAAATTACTGTCCTCTCGGACCCAGCATGTAAGGCACTTATAATTACTTAACAAACATAAACATGAAAACTCCAATTTGCCGGGAGAGGGGAGCCGCTGCTAAAATATCAGAATCACTGACTGATGAATTCTTATTAAATAATTCCAAATTGTCTTTCTGTTTCCTTTCATTGTTTTTCCCTCTGTTGTGCTGCTTCCAGACGTGTGTTTTCGTATTTACCCATTTAACCAATCACATTCCAGCCATCATTTGTTACCAGGGTCAAAAATCTACCCACCTTCACTATCAGTTCTGCGGGCCCTGACGCATCAAACTGTTGTTCTGACCAATCAGATTTCTAGTTGGCAACCCAAAAGGGGTACCAACGCCTTCTTGAAGGCGCTGGTCAATGTCAGTGTTTTTAGCAAACTATGATTGGCTTTGCGAAAACTGCTCTGATCACAAGCCGCTCGTGACAAAAGCATACTGGCCAGAGCTAGCACACTGAATCGGTAGCAGGCATCATAAGGAATTATATTCTTTTGATTTAATAGCAGTTTTGTCAATCCACAATGGCTGAGGGAGGAGAAGAAATGGATTTGGTTGCAGATTTACTGTTAAAGCCATTTTGAAGATGGACTTTTCAAGAAAAAATGGACATCATTAAGATAGGTTTGTCAGTTATTCCCTGGCTAATGGTACCCTGTAGTGGACTTGTTGTAAATCACACCATACTTTTTTTCAGTCTAGATGGATTTATACATAGCACTACTAAAGGCCTAGCGATGAAATATACGGCGCGCCACAGTCTATGTGCAAAAAGTATTGGGACACCTGGCCATTGCAAAGAATGTGTCAAGTTTGTTCCTTATGCACAGCTTCCACTTTTCTTAAAAGATTTTCAGCAAGAAAATCTAACAAGTGTTTGATGGGGTTGAGGTCAGGGTCCGCAGCATCCTCTACTATAAACTCATACAAGCAATCTTGCTTTGTGAAAAGTTGTATTGGAACAGACAAAAAAGAATGTTCTTAAAAATATAACATCAATAAAATAATGAGTTGGGATTAAAAAGTTCAACAACCATTCTTGTGTACAATAAACATCATTAAATATTTTATTATTTAGCCACTGTACATGAATTGGAACAAGCAGTACAGTTTGTGTAACATCAAAATCCCATCCAGCCAACAAATAAATGTGTACGTAGTACAGTAATTATCGTATAAAATTAATGAAATTCATTTAAAGGACAACCGACGTCACTTTTTTGTTTTTTAACTGACACCAGAAAAACGTTTTATAGCATCTAAAATACCCAAAACACGCAGTATGATGTTTTTAGTCAAATGCAAAACACCAATAAAAATGACTTAAAGTGTCCAAAATCTGTAAAAAATTGAGCTGCGAATTGGATATTTTCAGAAAGTCCCGCCCCCAGTTCGTGATGTCACGCCAAGACGTCTTGCATTGCTTGTGAATCAAAACAATGGCTTCAGATTCGGAGAATATGCTTTCTTGTTACACATCCAGTTATGAATATGATTCAAATAGTTCTGAAGAGGAAAGCATACATGTTTGCAATCGATTAAAGAATTTATTTGTGCCATTTTGAGGCAACATTGGGGGAAAATCTCTCACCCAAACCGACCTCCTGTGGCCACCTCCGTTTCCACAGGCTGATAAATTCCTTATATGGCGCTTGGACGCCCTCTTCTGGCGGCTTTTGGGTGCAACACGAGGTCCCCAGACCAAACAAGTCCAGCAAAATACATTGACGTGATGGAAGGACTGCTACAATGCGTCTTTTTTTACGGTCAAGGGCGGTCCTTGAGTGACGTCACGTACGGACTCGTCACCAACTCAGAAACAAGACTTCCTGAATATTCAGCGCGAGTCTTAAAATGTAAAATATAGCTATATGCGGTGGAATCTTATTAAAATACGCTCAGTAGAAGTCATTTGAAGCCATTTTACAAATTATGGACACAACTTGTCCGGAGATGTAGGTTGTCCTAAGGGACTTCTCATTGGACTGCGTATGCAAATGATGTGCACTTATAATTCAAGTAAATGCTGAGTTTCATTATTCTGTTGTGTTTTCGTGATTATGACGTCATTCAACTGAGGACCTCCAAAGCTACTCCATAGTGACATTGACCCCAAGTAATTTGGCGTTCACAAGCAGGTCCAAGTCATGTATGAGTATAGCATCCGTGATTATAAAAGAGCGATAAGAGATATAGAAATGAATTGCCTTAACATGGCCAGCTGTTTCATTGTCACCCCTCAGCATCTATCTGGCTCTCTGTCTTGCTTGTCCTCTCAAACAATCTGCATAGTGTGGCCCGCAAAAAGGGAGGCGTTGTTTGCCTTGAATGGAGGAAAAGCACAAGGGGGCTGCCGGGGGGTGGAAAGGGGTGAAGAGGGAGACGCTCCAGCTGTGGGGGGACAAGACAACACAACAGCATCTCACATGTGGCAAATGGGAGGTGGGCGTCCAGGCTGTGGGGGCTGCACACAGTGGCATTGTTACGGGGGTGGGGGTGCAACCGATAAGAGCGAGAGAAATGGATCATTCCCTTGAGTCTTCCCCTCCTCTCGAGGCCTTAACGCAAAACACTCCCGTTGATGTAAGATGCTGAGGCCCCGCAGATGTGTTCTAAATCATCAAACTACATAGAAGAATTGTGTTTTATGGTTTTTTATTACAAAACATATCTGCAGCAGTAAATCCAAAAGGTTTTTTTTCCTCGTCAAACATATATCACGGTGACAATATAGAGTTTTGCATGTGCGTTCCCTCCTGTGTGTGTTTTGGAAGGTTTACAAAGTCAAACCCAAGTCAAGTGTTTTATATGATAAGCGTATTCAGCTGGAAGAGCGTTTGACGGGACCCATTGAAACACTTTTCACTGGTGATGTGTAAAATGTATTCAATTATACAGTACATTCAATTCAATGAGCCAATTAAGCGTAATAGTGCACTGTGCTTAGTTCACAAAATAGCCGCCATAAAATATCTGTCTGTCTACCTGTCTATCTAGCTAGCGAGTGTCAGTTAGCTAGCTAGCGTGTGTTAGCTAGCTTATGGCCTTACATGTGATCTCGCGAGCAAGCGATTTAGCGAGCTAATACATTAACAATGTCTTTCTTTTCCATTCGTACACTGTGTTTTAATTGTAACATCCATCTATTGGAATTTTCTCTGACTGTGAACTCTTCAAAAAAAAAAGTATCCACCAGCATTATTTTGTTTTGTTTTCGTGTTGCAATGGTGTTACCAGTGGTTTGTTTATCGTTTATTTATTTTTATTTAACCAGGGATGTTTTCTACTCTATTTTATACATCATTGTATTTTGTGAACTATGTTACTCAGCTGTAGTGACAAAATATATTGACTTATAGTGCCAAGGCTGACTATTTATGAGAACAGAATTTAGTTTTGACACATGGGTAAACTGTTTTGGGGTGATAAAGGGCTTTTGAAGGTAATACAAGGTGCTGTGCTGACCCGTTGAGGTTATTTTGGGCAAAAACGAGGAGTGAATGCAAATAAGCCCAAAACAATTGAGTTTTGATGCTACTAATAAAGATTTGAAGCATATGTGAACAGTTTTGAGCTTTTTTGATGAGCTGTAGTGTTGTGTAAGCCTCTAAAACTGCTTGACCAAATGACTATTTGTTTTTCAGAATATCTGTTTCAAGAAACTATCTTAGCTTTTTATGACTTCTTGATTTGTTTAATTTTCCAAGTCTGGTGCTTCGATTTTTCCCATTTGCAGCCCATCCCTCACCTGACTCCTCTCCTCTCCGACGCCTCTCTTGTCCCTTCGCTCATCTTGTCCAAGGAGGGGCGGCAGGAGGACGGGAAGCAAATTCACTCGCATTGGATGACTTTTACGCAACTTTTACGCACACCACTTTGGTCGAATTCTTGAACTGACCCCCTTTTCTCTCCCCCTCTTTGCCCACCACAAATCGCGAAATGGTGCCGGTGACGTATAGCAATTGAAAGAGGGGTTCTCTTCAAAATGATTATCCACAGCACCTGCGGATTTTTGGGGAGAAAGTAGCTTCTATGGTGCGTTTCCGCACGAGCAACTGAACGGGGTGAAGACGCTCTTTACGTCCAATACTGGAGTTCAACGATTCATTGCGTTCCTTTCAGTAAAAATTCATTGCGTTCCTTTCAGTAAAAAAGACACTTTTTTTGTACTGTAATGCAACTGTGAAAGTTTCCCCCATCCGAATTCCTGTCGTTCGGAGCAGGGGGGGGTATTTAATGGATTTTTTTATGCGGTACTCGCAAGGATGGACGTGGTAGATGAAACTGAAGCTTTACAGAGATTTTTTGAAGGTAAGTCGTCGCAGTCTTGAAATGTTTGCTTTGTCAATTTCGTATAGTCGTATTTTAAACCCAGTTTAACATAATTTAGACGTAAAAAACACAATCGATCCGTCATGGCTCGCTTTACCTTTTTGGATTTGCAATTTAAACCGCCAGTCATTGACTTTAATGTAAACAAGTTAGCTATATAGCCATATTTTTAACGTAAACAATGCAAGCACGCCGAAGGGTTTAAAGGTGCAGCAGCAAAAGTGATGGGTGGCAAAAGTTTTAGGATATGTCATTTCAGTTGGCTCGTGTGTAATAATTGCATTCACAGTTTTGTTGACAAAAAAGCAGGAAGTAAGACTTGTGTTCTCAAATTTGTTCTAAAGAAAAGAAATGACAGTGATGAACGACTTGGAAATGTTTTTTTCTGTATTCTTTGTTGATCATGCAGCATTGCACTCATTGATTTTAATTCCTCGCCAGAATTGACTTTGACTCATGTCTCATGTGTCATCTGTGTCATTTAGAATGACACAGATTACACCACAGGCAAGGTATTGACATTTCGTCTGTTTGACATATTCACGACACGTTATACTGCATGGCTCAGAATTCCCAGCTCACTCCTTTGACATCAATGTCAAGTGTCTTTCCGAAGTCAAGTGCAGATGTACATGCTCTTGTGGTTTTATGGATAATCAATTATCTTTGCAAATACTTAACACTTTGTTCCATCATACATACCGTGCTTACTTATATTCACAGCCACCCAGACTGTCAGAGATTCCGTGCCATTTTGACAGGAATTTAGTGTGTTTACATTCTTGCTTTGGGAGTTAAGAGAAATGTTCTTTATCTGGCTTCATGTGAGCCACACTCACTAGCACTAAAATGTCAGCTTGGCCATGAAAAGTAAATAGGTGCTTGTTTTTGATGCTTTCGAACTGTGTCAGATGTTGCCTTTGTGGGACTACTAATGAGTTGATAGAAGACGGTCTGCTTGCAAGCCCTTGATAACTTTTTCAGAGAATTCAACTGCGTGAATCAAGTATTCACGACATTTGATGATAAAATAATGTTATTCTCTGACACACAAAAAATGATACTCTGACATCAAAAAAGTATTTTCAATGCCCCCCCCCCCCTCCTTATTTTCCTCAGTTTCAAGACAAAGATAAAGTAATGATCAGAAAAGCTTATGCTTGGATAATGATGTCATCACTTCAAACCAAGTTGCTCTGCATGAGTTAGCTCTCTGAAGGTTCTAAGTCTTGGGTAACAGTCTAAATTATCTTTATGTATGTATACTTTGTACACATTACGTTTTTATCTCCAGTACCTTTACCACTTGGTCAGTGAAAGTCTCGCACGAGGTGCGGTGAAAAGCTACATAAGGGAAGACTAGACCAAGTTTTGGTAATTTAATATATAAATAAATAAATAAATAAATCATTTGTGCTGTTGTGAGCATGGACACAGCCCGCTTGATTCCATTCGTACTAGCTCCTCGCATTCCCTTTAACTCATTCACTGTCATTCTCGAATTTATTCGAGAATTAAAAACATGATGTGGAGCGCCATTCCCTAATTGTTTTGGTTTTTCTTGCGAGGGCTGCCGATAAAGCGCTGGTCAGACCTCTGGCAATGTCTTTTCCCTTCCACGAGTGGGCAGCATTTACATTTTGTACATGTTAGCACTTTGTTGCAGCTTTAGCTGTTCTTAAAGCGCTATATAAATCAGTGTGTATGTATTGCATTGTATTTTGGACAGCCACCCTCATTTCAATCTCATATCACTCCAGACCCATATAACTTCGGAATTAACTATTTTTTTCTGATGAAATAAGAGACTATGGTTTCTTACGCTGCATTGAATGTTTAGTCTTCAAACTCAATATTCTGTGGGTCCTGGAATTTGAGTGACAATGACAAAAAACTTGATTTCTGCAATGATTCAAAGAGTTCAATACATTCTGTTGTAATATTTCCAAATGAAATACAGTGACGGCCACAACATTTCTGTGGATCTCAGAATCTGTTCACCTGCACTTCAAAACTCACCAAAATTGCAGCACACTACCTCTGCTTGTAATTGAAAGTGGTAACCTTAATTACTTCTCACCACCAAATCGTCTTTGCTTCAGCTGCATCTCAAAGGAAACACTCAAATTCATTTTTGTGTGATCGGGGCGTCACGGCCAAACGACACTCTGTCTCTTAGTTTCTCATTTTTTTTTTGCATGTGGCCATTACATTTTATCACGCAGTGTAAAAAAATGCAGCAAAAATGAGAACGTTCGCATTTGACTTGTGATTTCAGATGATTTTACCGTTCTTGTTTTTGCTGCCATTATCCAACAACACATGCACCCATCACAGTGATGGATCTCTCTCGTAAGTTATGTTTTAATAGGATTACCAAAATATGTATACATCACACTAATGCACAGCTTGCATTCCTGGCATAGCCCCACTAGTTGTTAAAACACAATGAGGTGAGACTGGTGTGTTTCTCCTCAGCAGACTCCATTAGAGTAACAGTGAGCAGACAGGGTGAGGAGGTGAGACAGAGCAGACTCGCAGTGCTGAGAGAATCGCCCTTTGGGAGAAAGCCAATCGAATCTCCACTGCCCTTCCCACCCCGCCGTCACCACCACCATAACTTGACCTTCTCATCTTTGACTCACTTAGACAATAAACAGTTGCTCACACACACACAAAGTTTAGCGACATTTATTGCTGCTGTGCTGATTCATCTCAAGTAACCCTCCCTTCAAAGTCAACTGAAGTATTGATTGAAATATATATCATCAGATTTTGGGTTTTGTGTCAAGTGTCATGGACGTTTCTGGCAGTAATTAACAATGTTTTTAGCTAAAACGTGATGTGTTTTAAAAGCTTCAATGTTCACAAAATATGAAGTGCAACTTAATGAAAGCCACTTGGGACTCTGGTAGTACGTGGGTTGAATGGAGTAGACAATTATTATTATTTTTTGAACATATCAACCAATTTCTGAACTGTGACAGACCTTACACTTGGTGAAGACAAAGAATAAAAACCAGATGTCTGTCAAAGTGAGTGACTTATAAGAAGGAACATTTTTTCACAAGGCGTACAGGCTATGAAAAAATAGTCAATTCAAAGTCAAAGTCAACTTTGTTGTCAAATATGTTAATATGCATGACATACAGCACAGATGAAATTAATGTCCTCTCGTACCCAGCGTGCAAGGCACTTATGATGTCGTTAAAAACACATACAATTGACAACAGACAATACATGTAATTTCTGAATGAAAAGTGAGGTAGTGTCGTATGTAAAGTGACGTAATGTAATAATGCAAAAACAAACAACAACAAAAGGGTTGAAGTGAGGTCTTGCAGAAAAAAAACAAGAAAGAAAAAAAAATAGAGTTCAGGATGATAGTACAGCGTGTAGTGTGTACTCAGATTTCAGTGAGTGTGGCAGTGGGAAGGGGGGGGGGGGGCAGGGCTGGGAGGGAGTCTAGTCTCCTGACTGCTTGGTGGCAGAAACTGTCCTTGAGCCGGCTGGTCTTGGCTCGGAGACTCCGCAGTCTCCTTCCCGATGGCAGCAGGCTGAAGAGGCTGTGGGAGGGGTGGGTGGGATCGCCAGCGATCTTGATGGCTCTGCAGGTGAGGCGGGTGTTGTAAATGTCCTGAAGGGGGAGGGCACCAATGATCTTCTCAGCTGTCCTCACGATGCGCTGCAGAGTCTTACGGCAGGACACAGTAATAGCGGTCGTAGAGATAATGGAAAAAAGCAATGTTAACTGTTAGCTTACCTGCTAGCGAGTAATTGGATTAGTTTAGCCTTTATTAGTCTCACAGTGGAGACATTTACATTTCACAGCAGCAAAGTTATGGAAGGGAAAGGAAAGGTAAAAATACAAAATACAGGCGCTGTTGGAAAGGCAGCCACTCTTGAGGCGCCATCTTGAAGTCAAAAGAACAAAAAATAATAATAATATGATAACACAGACACAGTCATTCAATATTCAGCACTTTCTGCAACCTCTTTGTATTATAAAGCAGTTCTAGAGGAAAGAGGATGGAATTTGCAGTTGCAAAAAACGTGTCGTTTTCATGCATAATTACCGTATTTTCCAGTGTGTAAGGCCGTCCAAAACCCTTGATTTTCCTCAATACATGACGCTGCGCCTTATACACAGGTGTGCCTTATATGTGAACTAATATTGAGCAAAAACAGGTTTCGCAACGACTGTCAGCAGCCATCGACTCCATTTAGAAGAAGTAGTACGTAACCCCAGCTTATACCGTAGCGCCTTATAATGTGGTGTGCCTTATATTTGGAAAACTTTAATATTTATATATTATATTTGGAAAACTTTGTTTTATTCATTGAGGGTGTGCCTTATAGTCCGGTGCGCCTATATATGGAAAAAGTCTGAAAATACCCCACTCATTGGGGTATTTTCTACAGAAAATCTGGTGACTTTGAAGTTATGTTTGACAAAACGTAGACACCACCAGTTACACCTTTACTTGTGTGTATGAACTCCATTAGTTTGAGTTTGCTTCCTAAAGAGCTTTCGATTCCATTTTAACTCATTCACTACCAGACGTGCAAAAATGTGTCCACTCCTGTACCAGGGTTTTTGTCCTTGTCAGTCAAATTCCAGGACCCACAGAATATTGAGTTTGAGGACTAGATGAACATTCAATGCAGTGAAAGAAACCTTAGACTCTCTTCGTTCATTACAAAAAAATGGTTAATTCCAAAATTTTATGGGTCTGGAGTTATATGAGCGTGAAATGAGGGCGGGTGTCCAAAATACAATGCAATACATACATATTGGTTTATAAAGCGCTTTAACAACAGCTAAAGCTGGAACAAAGCGCTAACATGGAAAAAGGGAAATGCTTCCCCCTTGTGGAAGGAAGGGAAAAACATTGCTAGAGGCCACGGCCAACACTTTATCAGCACCCAAACAAGAAAAAACAAATCCCGAACAAATTCAGGAATGGCGCTCTACATCATATTTTCAATTCCCGAATAAATTCGTGAATGGCAGTGAATGAGTTAAGTCAGGATCTTGACATCCATGGCTTGCCCAAACTGAATAACGACTGCATACCACTGCTGAAATGTACTTTATATTTTCAGAATGTGTTAAAATTAATGGTTTGAAACTCATGCTTTGCTTCTTGCTCTGTAAAGTCATGATCCACTTTTGGTGTTTGACTGAATAAAATGATGGACCAGTGTGTTTGTTGCCGTCATGAGAAGAATCTACGATTAGCATATAACAGTAATTTTCAAGGCAATTGAAAATATTTTCTGAAAGCTGAGGTTTATGTCCATACTTATCTTTTGTTCTACTCAAGATTGAGTCCATATCTCAGCATGTTGAGGGTCGCAGGGAGCTCAAGCTGACCTCGTGCAGAACATGAAATACTGGTCTCCAGTCAATCACAGGGGCAGCCAGCTAATCCATATGATCCAGTATTTCAGGCATTTCGGCTACACCTTTCAAAGGATTCTGACAGCACTATAATGGAAATTGTACCAAATTCCCTCTGGATGCGTGTATTTTATTAAAAAACATGTTTTTAAATGAGATACTAATCATGAATAACCAAGGCAAATTACATTAGGGATTGGAATTATGATTATGGAGTTGTACAGCAGCCCTTCTGTGGGTATGTTTTGGCACTTCAAGTCAAATGAAATGGCTAATAGGACTAGTTCTTTGACATATGATGGCCTGCTCTCAGAGCAATGCTAACTCAGTCACTGCCATCCCCGTATTCATTCGGGAGTTGAAAAGTGTGACATGGACGGCCATTCCCGAATTTGTTTGGGTTTTGGGTTATCTTGCGGGGGTGCAGAAAAAGCACTGGTCAGACCTCTGGCAATGTTTTTTCCCTTCCACGAGTGGGCAGCATTTCCAGTTTGTCCGTGTTAGCACTTTGTTACAGCTTCAGCTGTTGTTAAAGCGCTATATAAACCATTATGTATGTATTGCATTGTATTTTGGACATCCGCCCTCATTTCAAGCTTATATAACTCCAGACCCATATAATTTAAGAATTAACTTTTTTTCTGATGAAAGAATAGAGGCAAAGGTTTCTTACGCTGCAAAAAAACATGTTTATGTAGTCCTAAAACTCAATATTCTGTGGGTCCTGGAATTTGAGTGAAAATGACAAAAACCCTGGCACTGGAGTGGACATTATTTTCCACATCATCTGGCAGTGAATAAGGTGAGAGCCCCCAGACTACTGTGGGGTGATATATTGTGAACAGCGCCACCCCGTTTCTTCACTATTTGTGTCGAGTCCTTCTTTTGATGGAGTCAGTGTTTGCCTTCTATGGAGCCAACGCGCATATTTGACATTAAAACACGTCTTATATGTTGACACATATGTGAGACAGTGTGAAGTGAGCACAATCAGCCGCACTTGCATCATGCCCTCATTCATCCATTAACTCCCCACCCAAAAACATAAATTTGCCAATAGGTGAATAAAATGCTTGGCCGCAGCAAGTGGGGAATAAAATCCCTCAACAACTTTCTTACGGTGCGGAAAGTGTTTCAATTAAGGCCATCTGATGGACTAAGTGTCCGAGCGGCACGGACATCTAAGGTGGTGCAACCATCACAGCCTTGCTTTTTATTCCCTTGGGGGAAAAATGAGCTCATTACTCATGCCTATATATCAGAATTCCTATTAAGTCCTCTTGTACTCCCAGCAAGCTAATGAATCTTAGTTCCAGAAGGCAGTTTTGGAAATGTTGCTTGAAAGCCGTACACAGACGCCAGCCTTCCCTGATTTACAACTTGGAAGGTGATCTGCTTTAAGAGGAATGTATTGTTTGTGAGCAGCCAGGCGTGAGGTGCTCACATATGACTTTTCATTGTCATGCCGTACCTTTATCATCAGTGCCAACAGTCATGCGTGTGTGGGCGTGCGTGCGTGCGTGTGTGTGTGTGTGTGTGTGTGTGTGTGTGTGTGTGTGTGTGTGTCTGATTGTACGGAGTTTATTTATCGATCTATCCAGCTAGCTAGCATCTATCTAGCTATCTAGCTACCTAGTTAGCTAGATAGCTATCAATTCAATTGTTTATTTGTGTATTTATTTATTCATTAATAGATCTAACATGTCATTAAGGAAAAGTTTGGATAATATGCTTGGGTCTTTTTTTTTATTTGCAAAAACCTTTCATCTAAACAGGGGTTTCCTTCTTTATTATATTTATTGTTGTGACAAAAGCAGGCAGTCATGCCATGAACCATCTATTTTCTTTCTCCAGTCGTTTGCGTGTCAATCTCACAGTGCAGATGTAGCAGGTTCAATTCCTGCTCCGGCCTCCCTTTCTATTTATTTATTTATTTATTTGTACATGTATTTATTTATTTCAAAACAAACCTGCAAATCAAACCTCTGAAGATGGAGGACACTGCTTCGCTGTGGCCACCCCTGAAGGGAAAAGCCGAAAAGAAAATATTTATTTATTTATTTATTTATTTATTTATTTATATTTGAGAGGGGACTTGAAGGTGGGAGGATGTGAGTTCCAAAGTTTGGGGACAGAGCAGCGTGTTGAATTGTGCCCTATAAATGATTTGGTATTGGATTGTAAGTACAGTACAGTATATAAATTTAAAGCTCCAAACATGTCTTATCTGACTTGCCAATTGAAAAACAATCTTCCAATGTATTCCGTCTGCAGGATGTGCTTGGTTGCCCCCCCAGACCCCCCTCCCCCGTCCCCACCCCCTTTGAGCCTGATGCAGGTCGATTGTATGAGTGGAAGGATTTGATATGAACCAAAATGTAATTAAAATATTTTTTTAGTAACATTGCCCCCCCTCTACCCTGACAAAAAAAGCTACATCCTCCACAAATCTAACATTTCTTAAGATTACCACATTATATACAGGGAACTCTGGCAAAATATAATCATGCATCTCATTTGACGTTCATAAAAGTAGAAAACATTCCCTGGAGCTTCATCTTTATCCAAATCGACAGCAAAATATAATGCTTGTTCCTTGATCACTACCGCGTTTGTTTACTAGTTCTTGTGTAATCCTGCTCACTAACAGTGAAACTCTGTTGCCAAGGACAAGAAAAAAAGTATATGGTGAAGGAATTTGCATTAAAAATAAATCAATAAAAACACCTATTTTGGAATTTTCAGAACTTTAACTCGTTGAGAACAGGTGTATTCTTGATGAGTGATTTAAGTTAACCAAGCATCTCTTTTGGGATCACCTCATTTTTCTCTCCTTTTGTCCGTCTCCAGACATTCGTTCATCGTCAATGTCTCATTTCATTTTTTTTAAACCTTACTTTCTTTTAAAGCTAGCTGCGTGTCGCGCTCCCAGCCCTGTCACTCCTCTAATCTCCTGAGCCAGGTCCACCAGTGGGACCAGTGCTTATGAGTGACGAGGACTGTGTGTGGTAGCCTGGTACAGCCCTTTCTCATGACTGGGGAATAATCCTCATTATAACCCCCCCAAAGCCATTCACACACACACATACACAACAATATGTTTCGCACATAGACATGCACACTCAGCCTGGCACATACATACACATTTGTTGAGCTGACCTGTGGCTATCGGGTCTGCAGGAGAAGGTCGTCCGGTGGCATTAGTGAAACATGTGAAAATTAGATTGGAATTGTTCTTCTCGTCTTCCTGTTAACGGTTTTTTTTTTCATCTCAAGGACATCAACATGCTTTGGCTACGTGCAGGTACTCTGATTGATATAGTGCTTCCTCACACAATTAGTGGCTTACTTTCCTCCATCTTGTTTATGAAATCTATGTATGTTTTCTTTTTCCCTCTCATTGTTGTGTGTGTAATTACTGGTCCACCGTTCTTCATTGAGAGTCTTGATCTGTGTTTACTTACATTATTTATTGAAAAATCAAATTTGCTATCATTAAACAAACTCATATTATTGGACTTGTGGAAGGTGATTAGAATTACACTTTAAACAATACATAATGGCTTCTCTATGGGACCGTGGCCTTGACTTGATAGTTGACATGCCTGCGCATACTTTACCTGGAAAAAAAGTAGACATAATTAACTTTTGTCAGTTAACATTGTACCAGGGGTGTGGGGATGGGCGGGGAAAGGCTACTGTGTGTCTCATTCTAGCAATCTCTAGTATAGTATAGTAGTATAGTATAGTAGCAATCTCTTAAATGGCAAGACCCAGAAAGACTTTTTATTGCTGTTGACAAAGCTTGCACTGAGTTCCGTCATGGAATATTCATAAGCGTAAGAATTTGCGTGTGTGTGTGTGTGTGTGTGTGTGTGTCAACTTGTAATTGTAATTGTGAAAGTCTGAAAGTATTAAAAGTTATGTGCATGCATGGTGATTTGTCCTTTATTGGAATACCATTACAGTATTCTGTGGAACATCCAAAGCAGAAATGTCAAAATTAAAGCCGGAGTCCCATTTGTGGCTAGTTGCTCATAAAATTGGCCCGCATGAAAAAGTTCATCAAGATAAGGTGTGAATTAGCCTGAAGGTAGAGATTTAGACTCTTATCGTGCAACTGTGTTGGTTCCATCTGAAGGGGGTGCTCGAGAGATTTCTGACAGTGGCTTAACTCTCCCCAAGCCCTGGTGTACCACCACGCATGAAAAGTGGCTTGGAAATTTCCAAGAAGAATTTTCCAAATGAAGTCTTTTTGGAGGAAAAAACAAATAGCAGAAGATGGGGCCAATCGTGCGAAGAAAAGCAATTTCGTAAAGGTTATGTGAAGTCGTCAGACTATCTGTCATAGAGAAGCAGAGAGGGCAAAATCTAAATCTGTGTTAAAATCGAACTTCATTCAACCTCTAAATCGGATGCAAGTCAAAAAGCCCCAAGTAAAATTCTAAATTATAAGATCTCAAGGAAATTCTCTTATACAGTTTCAACTGTAATTTGAATACGTCTGTGTAAGCTCTCAGTCGTACAGGAGTGGTCCATCGATGAGAAGGTTTCTTCAGCCGTACAAATTTGTACAGATGACGGCTGAAGAAACCTTCTCATCGATGTAATTTGAATACTGTATGAAAAGCGGAATGGAAATTAAATATATGCCTAGGATCGAAACAAGTGCATTCTTTTTATTTGTGGATATTTTAGATTGTTTGGCCGACAGCCTGGCTTTCATAACACACACCACACACAGGCACACACACACACACACACACACACACACACACACACGCACACACACACGCACACACGCACACACACACACACACAACCAATTTCTGAAAGAGCTTTCTGTATTGAGGCGAGTCTCACAATGATTTCACTGTTTGTTCTTGGACACAGCTGTACTGAATATGAGTAAACTTGAACAGGGGAATGACATCTTTGAATTGAATGATGGACATAGAAGCTGTTCCATTTGTGTGTGTAGGACTAAAAATTCTGATGATTACTTGAAAGCCGTTAATGCAGCAGATGCCCATTTCATTATTGTTTCTGTGTGTTTAGTGTTTAGTAATGCGAATCCCCGTCACGTTACAATTTATTAGTTCCTTCCTTTTCCACCTTCTCTACTTGGCATCCGCACACTCAGGGCAGACAGGAAGGCACTCTAAAGCACCTATGGTTTAGGATTAAGTATTTCCAGGTGGTAAGAATACCTTGTTCGCTGAATATACGCTTTAGTGGAGGAGGGGCTATTCATGTGATACAGTTCGACTTTATTTAAATACATGAATGAATACATGAATGGAAACATGAATGAATAATAAATAATAAATAATGATAAATGATAGGTACGAAGTACTAAATGATAAATTGTGATAAATTATAAATTATTTTGCTGACAGCCTGGCTTTCATAACACACACAACACACACACACACACACTGGCTTTAAATACAGAAATGAATAAATAAAACTATTACATAGTTCTTTCAATTTGCATGCTTGTCTAATCCGATAAGTATGATGTATTTACAAAATAAATACATTAATAAATAAATATCACCTTTTTATAGTGAGTGTACATTCACAATAAACTTCCAAAACTCAGGTCAAAACTCCTCAAACTTCTGCTTTAATCAGAATCAGAAAGCGTTTAATGGACCCACAATGGAGACATTTTCAATCTACAGCAGCAAAATTGAAAGGTGTGTGGTGAAAAGATAACCCCAAAGTATTCTATGCACATAGAAATGTCAGAAGACTGTAAAGTTTGACTGTGCAAAAATGTTTGATAAAAAGAACTGTACATGGTGTAAGTATAAAAAAGCATATTTGACGTACTGTAGATACAGTATGTAGCTGCTGTTTGGGTGTCGTGTAGTGAGTGACTAATCTACCTTCTTCTAACTTTAACCTCGAAAAAAAATTACACAACGGTGGTTTCCATTAGCTTAGTAGATTTTAGTTATATAATTTATACTGGTTACAAAACATAAGCATGCCTTCTTTGGTATGGAGAAAGTCAATCACAGGAAAAGGATATCTTTGCTTTCAAAGATCTGCTTATGTTGTTGGAGAAAGGCTTTAAGTCAAAATGGTATTGCAGTAAATGAATCCTAGAAGGAATGTGAAGCAAACGTTTCTCTTTTGGAGCACAATCGACTAACGGTTTACCATCACCTTGCCGATTACATCATTCTCCTTTTTTTACCACATGATGCGTGTGTTTTCAAGGCATTTTTCAATCGCTAGTTGATCTGGTGCTTGGTCTTTGACATGTCTTTGACCAAAAAAGTTGCCGTAACGTCAAAATGTGTTTCATCTTCTCTGCGGTTCTGCTTCACACCTTCTATCAGTCCTTCCCGGGATGTCCAACTTATAACTTGTCCTCCTTGCCCCCGTTCTCCTCACCCTCCATCCATCCGACCTCCCCCTCTCCCTGTAGCATTTCGTTATCAGGCCTGCCAGTTTAGATTTACGGCTGTTGTGGGTGGGGCGCACATCTGGATCTTATTTCAGGGGGAACCATCCTGCTTTTCTCCCGTTGCACTGGTACGCATTAGGAGACATTTACCATCTGCTTCAATCCGGTGAACAGAGTGTAAACACGGTAAAGGTTGCAGAGGACCTGACATTGTAATGCGAAGATTGATGTGACACAATAAAATTCAGAGGGACCCTAATCTGGGTGAAGGAAATGTGGTCTGGTTTTGTACATTGCCCACTTTATGGGGTGGTTTGATCTTAGAAGTCGAACTAGCACTTTTATGGAGCCTTTTTTCCCCCATAATCGAAGAAGATGAAAGGTAGTCAATATGCTAATGATGACAATAATTGTCAATGATTTTTTTCCCAACAAATTGCTTAATCCAAGGGTGTCAAACTCATTTTTTGCCACGGGCCACATTGTAGTTACGGTGTCCTCTAGGGGCCCGTTATGAATTTGGAGTTCATATCCCCCACATTCAGAGCGCACAACAAATTTATGAATAACTAGTTTTCAAATCTGAAGTGAAGAATAATGACTGTTTTTGTGGTTTACATACGACAATTTGAAATTTTGGTTCAGACTTTTGCAAGCGTCATGGCACTTGACATGCTTGATGCTTTCGTGGGCCGAATAAAATGATGTGGCGGGCCATATTTGGCCCCTGAGCCTTGACTTTCAATCTCTCAAGAAATGAATTAAGAAAAATAACAATAATACACTTGGGGTTATCTGTCCATACAATCCTTCCCTGCTTTTCTGACTCACCCAACGCAAACGCTCACATGCACGCTCACAGACAGAACTCTCAATGAAATTGCTCTTTGTGGAAATACTTTTTGTATTTTTTTGTGTTCTGTGATTGCAAGTGTCCTTGAGAGGTTTTAAACGCGCTTCCAAATAAAATGTATTATTATTATTTATTATTAATGATGCAAAGTGGAAAATGAACAGACAGTTGTGGTGTCCTGTCAGGCTAAAAAGCAGCATTGAATGTTTCATATTCAACAATCATCTAATCACCTTTATTTGAAGAAAAAGCTTCCTGTTTTCACTCTTCAACTTCTTGAAAATGGATGCAATATCTTACTACATAGGTTTACACCTAAAATAAATGAAGCACAAAAGAGATATACATTATATATATGTATAATTATAATATATTATTCATTATCATTATTATCGTTGTTATTATTATTATTATTATTATTATTATTATTATTATTATTATTATTTAAAATGAAGCAAAATAACATTTACACAGAAAATATTTTTATTATATTTTATAATTTTGTATACTTTTTTATAATAATACTAATAATAATAATTACTATTATTATTATTATTATTATTATTATTATTATTATATAAAATGTACCACATTAGACAGAAAATATGTTTACATTTTGTGTAATTTATTTATTATTATTATTATTATTATTATTATTATTATTATTATTATTATTATTCGTCTGTGTAAGCTCTCAGTCGTACAGGAGTGGTGCATCGATGAAAAGGTTTCTTCAGCCGTAGTAGTACAGATGGCGGCTGAAGAAACCTTTTCATCGATGTTATTATTATTATTATTATTATTATTATTATTACATACAATGTTACCGCACATTAGACAAAGCAAATCAAATAAGCAAATCAGACACTTCCTCGTGCGTGTTTATCCTTTCTGAAATACAGTGCAAGGAAAATGCCATCTAATCTTGTTGCGATAAGGAGCAAAAGCTCGACTGGTCATTACGACATATAGTGAGATTGTCTTATTAGCGGCCTCCCTGTGGCAGTGTGCGGAGCTGCTGCAAGATTATTGTTGTTAATTCCCAGATGCTCTCCGTCTCCATTCTCTGACGCTCTCCCCTTTTACCCCAGGCCATGATATTACCAGTACTCTGGATACAGCCAACATCGACACAAGTATCCTGGAAGAGTACATCAGCAAGGAGGACGATAGCACTGACATGTCAGTAGGGCCTCTACGCCAACCAGGCTACGTCAAAACAACACAAACTGCCCATGCGGTTTATGTCGTTACAAAGGAATTTGTTTTCTCTGATAAGACTAATCCCCTCCTTTTTCCTTTTCGCTCTCCCAGCTGTTTCTCAGAGGTCCACAGCACCCCTGGACCAAATTACTCATCTCCCCAGGCGGGAGTGTCCACCTCTGGGGGATTGGTGTGCGGCGTGAGCCCTCCAATTCCCCTCCGCCAGGGAGCCCCTCCCCCTGCACCCTCAAACTGTCCGAACGTTTACCCTCCGGGTCCTTCCCTGAGTCTGAGGCACAGCTATCCCTGCCTGGGTCAACATCAACAGCACCAGCAGCACCAGCATCACCAGCAACCACACGTCAAACCCGAGCACAGAGGTCACTACGCCCCTGGGTGAGTGCTCTGGAGATCAGGGTTAGCTAATTTTTAAGCTAGGGATTCATCTTTTCATTCATCATCTCTTTATTTTAGAACTCTTCCTGAGTCTCCACCAGACTCGAGCTCAGAGCCGTACTCGCCTCAACAGGTGAATGGTGAGTAACTACCGTATGGTGAAGGCACAATAAATTTGTTGATGGGTTGGTGCGATTGTGAGCATCAAGGGACAGGAACTGTCAGAAAATATAAGTGTCTTTGATTTCCTCTTAATTGAAGGAAAACATTGTCCAACAATTGCATACAACAAACAGAAAGGTGCAATAAATGTTTTTGCGTCTGTCCTCAGACTTTCTAGCTGGCCGGCTGTCTATTGGCTATCTAACAGCTAGCTGGCTAGTTAACTGGCTATCTGTTGGCTATCTGTTGGCTATCTGTTAGCTATCTGTTAGCTAGCTGGCAGGCAGACTGTCTATCTATTAGCTATCTAGTGGCTAGCTAGCTAGTTTTTTTTTATCGATTTGAGTTACTTGCGGGTTGAGTGAACGCTGGCGCGTGTGGCTGCCGGTGTTCACCCACAAAAAACTGATCATGTGACTGTAAAGTGACCTCGAGAGTTTTGAAAGGCGCTTAGAAATCAAATGTATTATTATTGTTAAAGAGAGGAGAGTAATGAGATGCATCTGGGTCACAATTAAACAGTGGCTGACCGTCGAGGCCCACAAAGCCTTGTCTGCTGGCCTAAAAATGTCTGAATCACGGACTGATGTTAATTATATTTGGTCCATGAATTCTTATTAAATAATTCCAAATTGTCTTTTAGTTTCCTTTCATTATTTTTCCCCTGTTGCGCTGTTTCCAGATGTGTGTTTTCGTATTTAAGCTTTAACCAATCACATTTCCGCCATCATTTGTTACCAGGGTCGGAAATCTACCTGGATGCCTTCACAATCAGTTCTGCGAGCCTTGTCGCATCAAATGTGTGGATCAAACTGTTGCTATAACCAATTAGATTTCGTGTTGGCAACCCAAAAGCAGTACCAACGCCTTCTTGAAGGCGCTGGTCTACGTCAGAGTTTTTGCAAACTATGATTGGCTAGTCACTAGCCTATCATAAAACTGCTCTGATCACTAGCCGCTTGTGACAAAACCATACTGGCCATAGCTAGCACCCTTTATCGGTAGCGAGCTGCATAAGCAAATATATTGTGTTGATTTAGCAGTATAGTATTTTTGTCAGCCCACAATGGCTGGAGGGGGAGAAGAAGTGGATTTTGTTGGAGATTTACAGTTAAAGCCATTTTAAAGAAAAAAATGGATGTCATGTGGTCGTTTCTAGGCTAACGGTGCCCTCTAATGGACTTGGTAGTAGATCACACCACACTTTTCACATCACACAGCTGTCATTTCTTTGTAGTGTGGCATTGGTGTTTCAGTGGTAGAATTCTCGCTTGCCATGTGGAGGGCTTGGGTTTGATTCCCGCCCAATGCAACAATGCCTTTTGCAAATTTTCCCATTGTAAGACTATTAAAGGCTTTCTGATTCTTTTTTCAATCCGGATTGATTAAGACGTAGCACTACTGAAGGCCCAGCAATGAAATCTACGGCTCGCCGCTAATATCCAGTATATGATTATCCAAATGTCTTTTGCTGGGCAATACACTTTCCTCATCTCGGCCTCATCGCCAACATTTTTAGACGAAGAGAAGGTTGGTATCATCATCATGCACTCGCCCAGCGATGAAATCCACAGCCCGCCACTGCGATTAAATCAATGTTGCGCAATACGTTCTGCCATTCCAACACGTTGAACGACAAGAAGAAAATGAATCGATTACCAACGTCCAAGTCAATATTTCAAAACAATGAAAGCTGATATCTGTTACTGGTTAATCCTCAAAACAAAATCAAGAGATTTTCTGAATTTAACATTTACTGCTTTATTTTTATGTGCTTAAATATTTTTTCAAAGGTGTGAAGAAGTGTTGTGAGAGTCACTGACCCCATGCATTCAGTTTTATATGGGAAAAAAACATGCACTCTCCCCCAGTCAATAGAACTGACATTAGACGAATATCCATATAAGGTGCACCAGAGTATATGGTGCGCCTTATAACCCAATGAATGATGTATTTTCAAACTTTTTCCATATATAATTATTTTGAATAGAACACATTTGAACACATTTGAAAAATAGTTTTGCGAGAAGACCAGGGTGGACTCCGCCCAAAGTCCAGTGGGACCCTAGCAATGATAAGCAGTACAGTATTTTCCACATTATTAAGGCGCACCTGCAATGGATAACGTATTTTACAACTTTTTTTCCAAGCATAATGCGCATTCTGACAACTGCATTAACTCCCAAAACAAATGAACAACTGTTTTTTTTTTATTTTCTCCGAGGTGATCGTACCATATTTTCCAGTGTATAAGGCGCACCTGAGTTGAAGGGACACCCCCAATGAATTATGTATTTTCTAAAATTTACCATATGTAATGTGCAATGAATGAAAAAGATGTTATATAAATAGATAAAGGTTTTCCAAATATAAGGCACACCACATTATAAGGCGCTACAGTAAAGGCTGGGGTTACGCACTCCTTCTTCTATTAAGGAAAATGGACATTTGTTGCGGGATCTGGATTGGCTCAACATACTTCACAAATAGTGAGATTATACGCGCCTGCGTATAAGGCGCAGGGTCATCTTTTGAGGAAAATCAATTCTTTTGGGTGCGCTATATGCACCGGAAAATATGATAAGTACATTTTGGGAGTTTTCTCACACATCAAACATTAACAGTGGTTGTGAGCGAATAGGACACATTTTTTGTTAATAAAATTATTTGGATGAGAAAACTTTATGACTGCCATCATCTCTTTCAGATCCACACATGATTCGGACCATGACACCTGAAAACATGTGTCACATGACTCCGACTCCACCACTTCCGCCACACGGCCACTATTCTAGCATGCACCGTGATATGTACCTGAAGCCCGAGCCCATCATATCACAATATCCCATCGGTCCAGCCACAAGTGCGGGTGGAGACCTGCAGCAGACGCAGATGCTTCACCAACTACTGCAGCATCCGCAGGCACAGGAGTAAGTGATGTAAACATTGGTGCATTTTCATGTTCAAATCGAGTTTAGATTGGATTGGATTGGATTAGCTTTTATTAGTCTCACAGTGGAGAAATGTACATTTCACAGCAGCAAAGTGATGAAAATAAGGGGAAGGGAAAGGAAGAAGTAGAAAAAAATACAGGACCTGCTGGAAAGGCAGCCACTCTCACGGCGCCATCTTGAAGTCAAAACAACAACAAAAAACTATATTATGTCTTGCAGTAAGCTACTTGCTTTTTGGTGGGTTGGGTTGGCTTAGCCTTTATTAGTGTCGCAGTGGAGATATTTACAGTTCACCGCAGCAAAGTTATGAAAGGAAGAGTAAAGGAAATGAAGAAGTAGAAAACCAAATACAGGAGCTGCTGTCGAGGCAGCCACGCTCGCAGCGCCATCTTCAAACCGTCAAAACAACAACATAAAACTGAATAACAAACAATGTGACACAACACAAAATACACAGTCATTCAATCTTCAGCACTTTCTGTACCCTCTTTGTTGTATGAAGCAGTTCAAGATAAAAGAGGAGAGGATCAAAGCATCCTTTTCACCAGTGGATCAGGGACCTCATGGTGGAATGTGCATGTCTGCTACAAGCTAAATGTGGAAATCAAACACCAAGCTGTAGTATCCATTGACCAAAAGAGATTGTCTCACATCTCTTGTTCCACGTAAATCCGCTTCAATTCCAAGCCGCGATACTTCCACGTACGCAGCAGCGCTCTGTGCTAATGCTCATTTCTTCTCATCGCGGGCTCCTCAAGCCATTAATCCATCCAGCTGCAGAATGTCCAACGGCAACCGACCTTTCCGGCGAACAAAATGGGGCTGTGAAAATGCTGCCCATTACAAGTGCAAAAAAGCACACGCACCCCAGAACTGTCCAGCGATGACAGTCAAATGGCACCGACCTCCTCCCAATCAAAAACGGTTCTGGCATATTCAGGCTGTGGAAAAAGCACAACCGCTCAGCGCAGGCTCCTCCTTGATGAAAAATGCTGAAAAACAGTCCACATATGTTCCACACAACGCACCACAACTCAAAGTGACAAAATAAAACAGAAAAACAACAACGACAAAAAAGCAAGGCTCGTGAGAGCACTTGCCGACAGCTGCCTACTCGGACGCCATTGTTTGGGAATTTGACACAATTGACTAAACCTTTATGAGCATTTCAGTGTACTGAAAGATTTTTTACAGCACGCTTCTCCTCTATGGTGACAAAAAGTAGACCTGACGAAAGCATGCCTACATTGGATTGAGTTGAGGTGCATCCTAGCACATTTTTATCTGCGCGGACGTGTAAGGTGGATGCAATTGTATTCCATGCCTAAATATGAAACGACATTCACTGAGCCGCCTGAATCACTGTTGCAGTCAATGCAATGAACAAATTGGGTTAAACTTGTCGGGGGTTTTCACACACAGTCGCGCAATCAGGTCTCAAAGTGCCAATTTTACAGCGGCTAACTTTATCTGCAAGTCATCATCCTCAAGTTAAGATTTCCTCTTAAATATATTGTGCGCGCGCCAATTGTTCACCTACTCCACAGATGCAATAATTGACTGTCATTTTTTATTTCCACAGTGGAATTTCAGTTCACCCGGCTAAAAAGAGGAAGCATTCTGATTCACCCAACAGCACTCTCAATTCCCAAATCCTCACAGGTATCATCAAACAAGAACCAGGTAGGTTTTTCCTCACTCACCTCTTCTACCTCACCCATTCTTTCTTTTTAATGAAAAAGTTTAGCCTTCTTGTGGTTTGATGTGTTCTCGGCATCATTCTAAGGAATGTCATATGGATTCATTTAAGGTTTGATGCAGGATGCAGACAACGGATACATGGATCCAAACTATCAGTGCATCAAGTGGCAACCTCACCAGCAGAAGAAGTGGACTCCACTTTACGATGCAAACTGCAAAGAGCTGTGGGTGGAATTTATTTTGGCACATTTTTATTTAGCTGGGGAGAAGGGGAAATTCAGAACGAATCCAAAAAATGGGAAGGAGTATAATTGTTTGAAAAGATAATTCAACCGCAGAATTGGCATCGCTGAGCCTCAGAGCTCTATGAATTCCTCCGAGGTGAGCCGTGTGGGGGAGTGCTACAGAGCGGGGTTTTGATTAAGAAAGGCATCGTGAGGCGCGAGGAGGAAAATAAAGGGAGAAATTAGCGTACACTTACACTGACAGACGAATGCTTTTGCAATGGTGGAAAAAAAGACTAATGAGTAGAAATGAGCTCATCACACCTTCCAGAAGTCAATGTCAGCACATGAAAAGGATGTTGTATGGATGTGAGAAATGTGTGGAACCCTTTAAAGGATAACCAACACCATTTTTTTTGTTTCCTAACTAACATCAGAAAAACGTTTTATAGCATCTAAAGTACCGTATTTTTCGGATTATAAATCGCAGTTTTTTCATAGTTTGGTCAGGGGTGCGACTTATAAATCGGAGCGACTTATATATGCTTTTTTTATTACTGTATATCATTTCACGTTATTTTCACATTAAACCGCAAGAGTGCGCTCTAGGCCTGTGCTGATATTGTGGTGTTGAAACATCTGTAAACTGTCAAAATCTGTGAGCGCAGAGACAGTAGCCTACACATTTCTATAACAGGTGTTACAGGGAAATCTGTGACCCGTCAGAATCTGTCGTCCCTGCGGTCGCGGTTTCTGGAGGGTCAGATTTTTCTGTAACACCTGTTATTTATAGACACTGAGAACTGAGAAGGGCTGAATAAAAATGGCACCGAAAAGAAAGTCATATTCTGCAGCTTACAAGCTGCAGATAGTGAAATATGCAGCCGAAAACGGCAATCGAGCAGCAGAAAGAAAGTTTGGAGTGAGCGGAAAAACTTGTAAGGGACTGGCGAAAAGCAGAGGTTACGCTTACTGAAATGAAGAAAACAAAAAAAGCTAAATATTGCGAAAAGCTATGTGGCCGCAGTTGGAGGAACGAGTTCACGCGTGGGTGCTTGAACAACGTGCTGCTAGGAGAGGTTTGTCAACGGTGCAGTTGCGTCTCCACGCCCTGGTCGTTGCCAAGGAGATGAATAGAAACGGCTTTGCAGGAGGACCTTCTTGGTGTTACCGCTTCATGCGACGCAAACGCCTCTCTATCACAAATAAATTTTCCCCAAAAATGCGACTTATCCTCCAGTGCGACCTATATATGTTTTTTTCTTCTTAATTATGCATTTTTTGGCTGGTGCGACCTATAATCCGGAGCGACGTATAATCCAAAAAATACGGTACCCAAAACACGCAGGCTGATATTTTTAGTCAAATGCAAAACACCAACAAAATGAGTTAAAGTGTCCCAAAACTACTTCAAAATGACCTTGGAAATGCAGAGTTTCAGAATGTCCCGCCCCCTTGTTCGTGACGTCACGCCAGGACGTCTTGCCTTGCTCTACAATCAAAACAATGGCTTCAGATTCGGAGAGTATGCTTTCTTGTTACACATCCAGTGATGAATATGATTCAAATAGTTCTGAAGAGGAAAGAATACATGTTTGCAATCAATTAAATAATTAATTCTGTGCCATTATGAGGCAACATTGAGGGGAAATGTCTCACCGAAAAAGGCACAAAATGGCGACCTCCTTTGGCCACGTCCGTTTTCACAGGCTGATAAATTCCTTATATTGGGCTTGGGCGCCCTCTTCTGGCAGCTTTTGGGTGCAACACGAAGTCCCCAGACCAAACAAGTACAGCAAAATACATTGACGTGATGATCAGGGGCGTTTCTTTAGTGACGTCACGTACGGACTCGTCACCAACTCAAAACCAAGATTTCCTGAATATTCAGCGCGAGTCTTAAAACGTAAAATATAGCTATATGCGGGGGAATCCTATTAAAATACCATCAGTAGAAGTCATTTGAAGCCATTTTACAAATTATGGACACAACTTGTCCGGAGACGTCGGTCGTCCTTTAATGTTGTTCATGCGTATATTCACATTGTACCAACCTCTTTCGATTGTAAACACACAAAAGAAACACGTAAATCTCACTGTATCACTTCATTCTATACAGTGAACCCTCGTTTATCGCGGGAGATACGTTCCAAAAATAGCCCGCAATAGGTGAAATCCGCGAAGGACAATGTTGTCAGAAAAAAAAAAACCTCATGGTAAATGAATGACTTGATGCTGCCATGACTGGAAATGAATGAATATATCCACCATTAATAAAAATGTCCAATCTCAATTATCCACCATTTTTTTCACACTTTCCTCTTATGTCATCATGTCTTTAGTCCGATGCCAACCTACCGAGTCGATGCCGACAAAGGCTTCAACTTCTCCTTGTCCGACGATGCTTTTGTGTGCCAGAAGAAGAACCACTTCCAGGTGACCGTGTACGTGGGCATGCTGGGAGATCCCAAGTACATCAAGACCAGCGAAGGCCTTCAGCCCATCGATTGTTTCTATCTCAAACTGAACGGAGTGAAAGTGAGGGCCTGTCGTGATGGATGCCATCCCGTCAAAAGGGGCCTCAACGCATATTTATTTAGGGTGTTGTTTTTCTTTCTCTGGATTGCAAGGTCGAGGCCATGAACCAATCCATCAGCGTGGAGCAGTCGCAGTCTGATCGAAGCAAAAGGCCTTTCAAGCCAGTTTTGTAAGTCTTGGGGTTGACACTAAAAAGAAACAAAACGGAGATAGACACGTGTTTTCAATCAGGATTTCCATTTGAGAGTGAAGGATAGCTTGGTTGCCAGCTCACATTCCAAAAACATGCATGGTAGGATCATTGGACACTGTAAATCAGGGGTGTTAAACTCATTTTTTACCACGGGCCACATTGTAGTTATGGTTTCGTCTCGGGGGCCGTTCTAAATTTGGGGAAGCCCTTCGAATGTTTACTTCCATATATTGCATATGGGACACATAACAAATTAGTGAATAACACTTTTTCAAATTTGAAGTCCAAATGTAATTATTGTAGTTTACATGCATCAATTTGAAATTTTGGCTTGGACTTTAGCAAGCATCAAGAAACTCAACGTGCTTGATTTGCTTTCACAGGCCGAATAAAATGATGTGGCGGGCCAGATTTGGCCCCAGGGCCTTGACTTTCCTTGCTTTAAATTGTCATTGGGTGAAACTGCAAATGTGAATGTTCATTTATTCTCAATAGCTGTTGTCCCTAACCTCTGTTTTCTCCACGGAATGTCAGAGAATACTTTCAGGGATCCCAAACCATTTAACTCATTCACTGCCAGGCGTGCAAAAATGTATCCACTCCAGTGCCAAGATTTTTGTCATTGTCACTTGAATTCCAGGACACACAGAATATTGAGTTTTAGGACTACATAAACATTCAATACAGCGTTAGAAACCTTAGGCTCTCTTATTTAATCAGAAAAAGAGTTAATTCCTAAATGATATAGCTCGGGAGTTATATGAGCTCGAAATGAGGGCGGCTGTCCAAAATACAATGCAATATTGGTTTATATGGCGCTTTAACAACAACTGAATCTGCAACAAAGCGCTAACATGGAAAATGGGAAATGCTGCCCCCTTGTAGTAAATAAAACACACTGCCAGAGGCCATGGCCAGCGCTTTATTGGCACCCAAGCATGAAAAAACAAAACCCGAGCAAATTCAGGAATGTCGATCTATGTCATATTTTAAATTCCCGAATAAATTTGTGAATGGCAGTGTATGAGTTAATTATGTCAACAACAAAAAAAGGAAATAATTTCAGATGATATACAGCAGTGGTGTCAAACTCATATTTGTCGCGGGCCACATTGTAGCTACGGTTTCCCTTGGAGCGCCTTTATGAATTTTGGGAAACCATGTAAATGTTTCATCATCTCCACATATTAGATACAAAGCACACAACAAAATATGTAATGAATAACTAGTTTTCAATTTTGAAGTAAAAATTAATGACTGTTTTTGTGGTTTGCATGAGACAATTTGAAATTTTGGTTTAGCAAGCAACATGGAATTTCACAAGATTTGCTTTCGTTGGCCGAATAAAATGATGTGGTGGGCCCGATTTGGCCCCCAGGCCTTGACTTTGGCAAATGTTATATACAGTATGTTTTTTTTTAAAATTAAATGCACCAGATGTGTATAATGTCTTTGCAATTGTCAATCAAAAATGTTACCTTTGCACTACCAAATAGTGCAAAGGTGATTTTTGTATAGTTGCGCCTCTCAAGCAAAACAAAAAAAAACATCCACATTTGCTGAAGACAACACAGCACAAATAAAAAATTGTTGCCTGGTTGTATCCAACTTATTATGTTCCTATTAGCCAGCGCTTTCTCACCATTTTATGTCATCTTAGGATATATATGAAATAGCATAAAAAGAAAACAAAAATCACAAATAACGAACTATGGATCACAATTTCCATGTCATATAAAATCCCAGCTGCTCTATCAAAAACTGTAGCTTCAAAACTACAAAAAAACATCTCCTCAGTTCACTTCCTTGCCGACCGGATTAACGCTCTCAATTATGTCAAATGTCTTCATGGCTTTTCTCTCCCCAAAGGGTCACCTTGCCCCCAGAGCAGGTTACAAAAGTGACAGTGGGCCGGCTCCACTTCAGTGAGACCACCGCAAACAACATGAGGAAGAAAGGCAAACCAAATCCTGAGCAGAGGTGTGTGTCATACTTCTGCTTAACGACACTCAGAGACCTAAGCAGTGGCGTTTATTCGTTCCTTGCAGGTACTTCATGCTGGTAGTGGCTCTATACGCTCAGTCCCACAGTCAAACCTACACTGTGGCTGCTCATGTGTCTGAGAGGATCATCGTCAGGGTAACGTCCAGCCATGTCTGTCTACCTCCTACTGCAATCTTATCATCTGTGAATGGGACTTCTCATTTCCACTGCTTGTCGGTCTTGAATCACCCCCCCTCCCAATCTTTCCTTTGCATGTCTGCTGAGATTCCATATCTGTGATGTCATTGTAAAATCCAATTTATTGTTTAAAAAACAATAATTCATCCAATGTCCATTTACTTAAACTACATCAAAGGTGTCAAACTCATTTTTACACGGTTAGAATGTATCATTCCCTTCACATATTACATACAGAGTGCACAAAAAATGATGAATGACTAGATTTCAAATCTGAAGTCAAAAATAATGACCGTTATTGTGTTTTACATAGGAACATTTGAAAATTTGGTTCAGACTTCAGGAAGTATCAAGGAACTTGAATCAGAATCATAAAGCCTTTAATAGTTCCACAATGGGGAAATTTGCAATCTACAGCAGCAAAATTTAAAGGAGTAGAAAATGGAGGGGGGTTCACAAGATAAAACAAAGTATTCGATGCACAAGAAAATGTCTGGTGACTGAAATGTACTACTGCACAAAACAAAAGTTTCATGAAAAGAACTGTACATAGTGCAAAGTAGAAAAATACAGTATCAAACATGCTTGATTTGCCTTTGGTGGGCAGATTTGGGCCCCGGGCCTTGACTTTGACACCCATATGCTACAAAGTTAGTCACGTGGATTCTTTGGGCATCTGAGGGTGAGTTAGTCTGAAAGCTATTCTGCCATTTCATAGCAATTCTGAATATTTGGTCAGTGGTTGTTTCCCTAACTCACTTGCAAATGGGGATATTTTTTAGCCAAGGTTGTGTTTCTGATTTTTACCCAGCAAATTGGTTTGGGCATGCTCAAATCCGTGTCACTGCCTTTTCAAGGGGTTTGCCAGCTCTCAAAAAAGCATGTCAAATATGAAATGGGAGTGACATGCTTTGGTGACATATGACAGGGGAAATGTAACAATAATAATACATTTCATTTTTAAGCGCCTTTCAAATATGCTGTTTTTCATTCTTAGAAAATGGGGGTGAAATTTGTATTGTATTTAACCAAAGCTGTACCGATAACTTAGTATCTTGTAGTGACTTTAACACTGTAGATATTGCCCCTTGTTGGATGACAATTGTTCACTCAATGGGTCAACCCTTCAAAGCTCTTTTCCTTTGGGCTTTTTCATTCAGGGGTC
The DNA here is from genome assembly GCF_051943395.1 of Hippocampus bargibanti. Classification (NCBI taxonomy): domain Eukaryota; kingdom Metazoa; phylum Chordata; class Actinopteri; order Syngnathiformes; family Syngnathidae; genus Hippocampus; species Hippocampus bargibanti. Next base: position 10,086,451 of record NC_142738.1, on the reverse strand, counting down.
GCCACAGCAAATCAGTGTCATCAAATTGTTGAATGCTAACTGGGCAATATTAATTCATTCACTGCGAGACGTGCAAAAATGTGTCCACTCCAATGCCAGGGTATTCGTCATTGTCACTTGAATTCCAGGACCCACTGAATACTGAGTTTTAGGACTACATAAACATTCAATACAGCGTTAGAAGCCTTACACTCTCTTCTTTCATCAGAAAAGAAAGAGTTAATTCCTAAATTCTATGGGTCGAGAGTTATATGATCTTGAAATGAGGGTGGTTGTCCAAAATACAATGCAATACATACATATGGGTTTATATAGCGCCTTAACAACAAGCGCTAACATGGAAAAAAGGGAAATTCTGCCCCCTTGTGGAAAGGAAAAAAAATGCGAGAGGCTATGGCCAGAGCTTTATCGGCAGCCAAGCATGAAAAATCAAAACCCGAACAAATTCGGAAATGGCGCTCTATGTCATATTTTCAATTCCCGAATGGCAGTGAATGAGTTAATAAAGATGAGGATGCTCAATAAAATCCCCAACGAAACACAAAATGGTCATCGGTACAGCACCATTTAAATAAAGTAAAACTACTCTCCATTTGATGACAATGCTCTGATCTTACCGTGAAATGGGTATCTCCAATGGGTAAAAATAATCCAGCATTGGCACCATCCCATTTTGGAGGTGTTTCACCCAATTGGATTTAATTTCAAATCAGCATTTCTTTTTCAATAGCGCACCGAAACCTGTCCCAATACTTTTTATCCGTTGCATTTATTTGCCCCTATTTGAGCCCGTTGCTTCAAACAACAAGAGCTTCTTTGCACCTCTCCCACATCTGTCGGTCACAGGCATCCAACCCAGGCCAGTTTGAAAGTGACTCGGATGTGCTCTGGCAGCGTGGCCAGGTACCCGACTCGGTCTACCATCACGGGAGAGTCGGAATCAACACCGACCGTCCCGACGAGGCCCTCGTTGTCCACGGTAATGTCAAGGTCATGGGCTCTCTTGTGCATCCGTCGGACATCCGAGCCAAAGAGAATGTTCAAGAGGTCAGGATGTTTGTTTGTGGGTTTTTCTTTCACCGGTCACGCCCGCCTTGTACCACTTCATGTGTGTTTCCATCCCATTGTCATCTGCCTTGGGTTGTTGTTTCGTGTACGTGTAGGTGGACACCACAGACAATTTGAAACGGATTTCTCAGATGAGGCTGGTTCATTATCAATACAAGCCCGAGTTTGCTGCCACTGTCGGCATAGAGAACACTGCAGAGACCGGTAACAAACATCGTAGTTCATCTCATTCCATTCACTTTCTGTGTTTCACGTTGACGATTCTAATAAGTGCATTTGTGCTTCAACAGGTGTTTCATGCGTATCGTTTAATTTGATTCTATACCAATATGTACTCTTACAGGAGTGATTGCTCAAGAAGTCCAACAAATATTGCCGGAAGCTGTGAAGGAGGGAGGTGACGTCGTGTGCACCAATGGGGAAACCATTCCAAATCTTTTAGTTGTCAACAAGGTAAACTGAATTGGCTTCAAAATAAAACTGTGTTTATTGAAGCAGATGTCTTTGAGCAAGGTACTGAAGTCTCAGATGCGCAAGGAATCCACTTGGGCATTTTTGGATGGATTGGATACAGTGATACCTCAGCTTACAAACTTAATTGGTTCCCAGAAAGTGTATGTAAAGCGACAAGTGTGTCTTCTAATCTGTCCATTAATTTCCCATAGGAAACCATTAAAAATTTAAATAATCTATTCCTAAATCCCCATAAAACATAATTTTCAACTAAATAAGCCTTGAAACTACACAAAATATACATTATTTTATGTATAATAAATGTGCTACTGTATTGTAATTAAAGACATAATATGTACTGTATAATAAAGTCGTTTCATTTACCTTTGTGATGGTCATTGATGTAGTTGCCTCTGGATGATATCCGAGTGAAGTTGCCGTGCTTTCTTGGCGATAATACTCTCACTCACACTGTCCCATGCTAGCTGCTTTTCGTTAATCCAAATCAACAGAAGTTTTTCAACCTCTTCTATTGCCTGAAACCGTTACTTAGACAACACCGAAACACCCTGAGCCACACCTAGCAATGGTCGACTTGGCATACTGGTACTGGGACGCTGAGTCACACAAACGCACACCTCGTTTGTGTTTTTCGATGATCTCCTTCTTCTGCTCGACCGTAATTTTCTTTTGTGTCGTCTTTGGCTTAACACTAGCCTGTGGTGGGGTCTTTTTTGATCCCATAATAGCAAAAATACTCCACATGATAACAAACCACATCTGCACTCAAAGAGAGTGGGTGTGGAAAACTAGTCCGCCAGCTACCGTGGTGCTGTGTGGTTTGGCTTGTTCGCCGAAAACTAGTTTGTTGGCCAAGTCTATATGCTCGCGAATTTAATGTTCATGAGGTGAAGATTTCGTTAGCTAAAGCGTTCGTAAGCCGAGGTATCACTGTATTCCTTTGTTCAACGCCAATAAGGCGCTGTTTCTCATTTCCACCCCGCAAAGGAGCGCATCTTTATGGAAAACGTGGGCGCCGTGAAGGAGCTATGCAAGCTGACAGACAACCTCGAGACCCGAATTGATGAACTGGAGCGCTGGAGTCGCAAACTGGCCAAGCTGCGACGTCTGGACAGCATGAAGAGCACCGTGAGTGGAGGCACGGTCAGGTGAGGAGACGATGATGCGCGCAGGAGAATGTTCTTCTTTTTAATGACGTAACAACTTATCATGTGTTATCATTTTCTTTGCAGCCAATCAGGAAGTTATTTTAGTAGGACAGGAAGTGGACCTCTCAAGAAGAAGGCAGTCAAACCTGGGAGCAAGGTCTGCTGGGATACAAACATGATATTGGATTAGCGGCAATGTATTTGTGTTTGATCATATTTATATTTTTATTTTAATACAGAGTCCAATTCCAGATCAAGGCTGTATCAGTCATAAATTACTGCAGGGGAGCATCCTGGCCCTCGTCATTGTCATGGCCTTCAGGTTAGACTTTGACAATCTTGACATATTTATGGTTTTGTATGTATCGTGGGGAGGTGGCCAGTGGTTAGCACCATGACCTCACAATGAAGAGGTTCCGGGTTCGATTTCAGCTCATTCCTTGTGTGTGCCTGCATAGATTTTTTTTCTGGGTTCTCCGGTTTCCTCCCACATTCCAAAAGCATGCATGGGAGGCTGATTGATCACTCCAAATTGTCCCTTCGTGTGAGTGTGTATCATTTTTTTATGTCTCTGTGTGCCCTGCGATTAGCTGAGAACAGGTTCAGGGTGTCCCCCAACGACTGCCCAAAGACAGCTGTAATAAACTCAAGCATACCCCAATATCCTTGGGAGGATAAGGTGGTTCAGAAAATGGATGAATCTGTGTATTGTGGCTATTGGAAAACTGATTTCTGCTGACAGCAAAAGCTCGAGTGTGTCTACCTTTTTCTATGATTATGTTTTTGTTTTAACATTGTTTTGTACAATGTGCATTTCTTGCTTTGGTGTGCACATGACAGCCTTTGAAAAATATAATAAATTCCAAATACTTAAAAAAATGCAGACGCTCCCCACCTTAAGAACGAGATGCGTTCCGAGCGGTCGTTCATAAGGTGAATTTGTTCGTAAGTTGCTTCAGTGCTATATTTTGTCTGGAATTTATGTTTAAGTTAAACACTGAACGGGGAAGTATACACAGACGCCCTAACAGTCGAAAATAAATTCACACCCACAACTGTCCGTGGGTCTTCAGTAAGCCATTACTGAAGCTGCTGGCTCGTAATTACTGAATTACGTGCCAGCAGCCATTACTTTTTGTAATGCTTCGCGTCCACCTAGAGCGTCAACTGAGAAGAGGGATTTCCCTCCCGCCAACATACTCTACGCAGCCAATTGTAAGCGAGATCAGCGGATGGGGCCTAAACTTGTTGGCAACACTTCGGCATAGCCGGGCGCTGATTGGTCAGGCTTGGTGTCCGTCGCGTAAACATCCAGCCCTTGAAACCTCCAATGTGTCTGTGTGTGTGAAGCACAGTACGCAGCCAATCGCAGGCGAGCTCGGCCATAAAAAGGTGCACAATCCAAAACCTAATTTACAACATATTTGTCCGAACATTTTTCGACATACCCGAAAATTTTTTCGTATGTACCGTTGTTCGTAATGTTTGTAAATTGGGGATTATCTGTATATACACATTCCTGTGGGCAGACATAAAAAAGGCTATTAGTCAAAAGTGAAATATTTATTAACATTGATTTCTCCACCCCCACACCACCTCCCAGTGTCATATCCATGTCCATCCTTTATGTACTGACTCTTCATCATAGAGGAGATGCCGCAGACAAAGACGGGTAGGTCATTTGTTTCATATCAGATCTGTGAAAATGTACTTTTTTTTCTCGAAACTCTTTCTTTTTACTTTGATTTTTTTTCTTTAATCTCTCTCTCTTTGTGGTTCATGCCTTCTGCTTTAGCTTTGTTTCCTACCCCTGTGCTCTCTACATCTCTTGGATGCCCATCTTCACTGCCACTGTCACTCTCTGTCCACATGCATGTTCACGGTACGACATATGCATTCCTTTCCTGCTAAGCTTTTGACTTTCTGGTCCTTTCTTTCAATCTGATTTAAATTCATAAATCTTGTCTAAAAGGACATTTCCATCATGAACCAAAACGTGGTTTAATGAGCGTTATGTGTGTCCAATGTGATTGGTGCAGGTCAAAAACTGCAATGGGATCCTCACGCAAGAGTTTATTTGTTCCACTTTCCACACCGTCGGCACCAGGTAAGTCAAATTCTCTGAAGTGTCACAAAAAGTCCAGGTTAGCTTCTCCGCTTCACAGTTCAGAGGTCGGGGTTTTGAATTTGTGTCAATATTCCATGGTCTTTCCGTGCTTGCATTGGGTCATAACATTACTTTGGAATTACTTTTCCTTCACTTACATGTGAACAATTTACTTCATTGACAGCTTGCTGTTCAACTACAGCAGTGAGCAACCAATCATCTACCATTCTGACGTTAAATAACAACCAATCCGCTACTGGTAAGTACTGTAAATGCCACCAACACGATGACAAGCACTCACTGATCACTTAATTAGGTACATCTGCACCATTTAAATAAGATTAACCCACCAAAAATGTCTTTGTAGAACGCATTTGAAAGTCACACAAGTCATTCAACGCTTTAGCAATTATTGTTGTGTTTAATTGTGATTATTATTTTAACTCATTCACTTCCATTACCAAATTTATTTGGGAATTGAAAAGCATTACGTGGAGGGCCATTCCTGAATTTGTTCGGGTTTTGTACAATCCAGATAGGACACTTGAATGAATAATAATTATTGTAACTACTTATAACTCTATGACATTCACTACTAAAAGTTCTTGTGAGCATGTTTGTATTTCATAACAGTGTAGAGGTAATATAATATTTTCTGAAACTAATAATTTGTGATTGAAAAAAAAATGGAGATGAACAAGTCATGATCTGTGTTCTATAGCTCCAGACAACTTGGTTCCCACGCCAGGCACCTTTAATAAGAAGGCCAAGTCCAGAATAATGGAAAAAGATGGACGCAACAGAAACCGCCTGAGTCACACATCTGCTCCGCTCTACCTGTCCAAGTCCAAAAGACCTGCATCAACAGATCTGGACGGAGTGGGAGGCGCCAACCGTCTCCCTGGTGGACAGCAGCCAACGTCACGCAGACAGCGTAGTGTGTATTTAAAGGGTAATTTCATCATTTATGAATGTCTGTATTCACAAACGTGTCACGTTAACAGAGAGGCAAAATGTGTTTCTTTAATTAATATTGCCGCCTGGAATGTGATAAATGGCATGGCATCTAATGTATTATTATTATTATTATTATTATTTATTGTTGTTTTTACAGAAGCAAGATCAACTCCATCTCTGATTGGTCTTCATATAGTGGAGACAGAGCAAGAAATTACAACACAATCTTGTAAAACGCCCAACAGTTGCAGGTGGGCATTATCTTTTTTTTTTTTTTTTTTTTTTTACAAAAGCTACATGTTTTTATTTCCTTATGTGTTTACAGACTTTCAATGCAGACCATTGTCCTATGTTCTGCTTTTTTTCTCCATAGTTATACCATATCCCTCCAGGGAAACACAAATTCTTCATTATCACATCTTACTTTGCACATGATGTGAGTATTTGAATACATCACAATGCTTACATGGCTACAAAAATGTCTTTTCCTGGAGAAATTTAATTTATTTGGATTTCATTAATTACTACCCTGATGAGTAACCCACATCAATTGCTATTACCTACAGCAGTTGTTATCACATAAATAAATAAACAAATAAATAGATAGCAAGATAGCTAGCTAGACAGCATGATACTGTGGCTAGATAGCTAGATAGCGAGATAGACAGACAGACAGACAGACAGACAGACAGAATACTTAAAGTTGCGCCATCATGACCAACATTAAAATGGATTAGCTGACCAAGCCTAAGTGTCAAAAATAAGACAGAGAATTTATTCCTAAGAAATAGAAGAAAAAAATGTATACTATGTATAAAATAAGGACATTAAAAATAAAACTTGGCTTAAATAATGACTCAATGAAAATGTAATGTTAAAAAAATATAAAAAATGTCTGAGTTAAGTATATAAAGAAACAATCATAAAAGAAGAAATGAAAACGTTTTGTCAAGGTGAAATACGATTGAGCTGTTTTAGAGCAGCGATTCCATCGCAAATCACCACAGGGCTAAATCGTACGAACTTGCGCAGACATACACAAACTTATACTGTAACTCTGGGGCTCTCTTCATAGGCTGCATTATGAAAACAGGGAAGCCGGTTGTTGCTAAAACGGAGTCGTCCATCAGCTGCTGCAAACTGAAAGGAGATCTTTGTAAAGATGCTAACAAAGAAACAATATTATGTCAACTCACACCCATGACAACAATGGGGCATTCATTTTCAAGGATATACTTCAGCAGCAATAGTGAATACAAACACCATGAAAGACAGAGAAATGCCTGTATTTATTTTCTAAATAGATTGATGAGATTAAGAAATAATGACAAACTTCAACCACATACGTAATACACATGTCCAGAGATATTATTAGGCCATGCAATTCATTTCAGGTCCCCAGACAGTGTGTGGATCCAACAATGTCCATCCACCAGAGGACGTCTATGTCCAAATCACACTGAGACAGAGCTGTACAGTGGACAAAGAACATCCACATGGGTAAAACATGTTGTCTTTGATCATCACTTCAAAATGCACCTTAGTTCAAGTCAATTTTCCTTCTGGCTGGTTGGTTGATTGTCAACGTTCCTCTTCAAGGGCACCCACCACTTGTGGTCACTGCCTCTACTGTCCTTCCAGAACATCGCCTATCACTTTCGTGTCTCATCTGTGAGTATGCTTTATTATTATTATTATTAGTAGTAGTAATAATAGTAGTAGTAGTAGTAGTATTTTGTTATTATTATTGTTGTTGGTGGTGTGCTGATTGTGATGATTATTATCATTATTATTGATGTCATTATTATGATGAAAGGACAACCGACGCCTCCGGTCAAGTTGTGTCCATTATTTGTAAAATCACTTCAAATGACTTCTACTGAGCGTATTTTACAAAGATTCCACTGCATATAGCTATATTTTACGCTTTAAGACTCGTGTTGAATATTCAGGAAGTCTTGTTTTCGAGTTGATGACGATGCCTGACGTGACGTCACGTCTGGAATGCCCCTGACCGAGAAAGCGACACACAATGCATTTTGGGTACTTTGTTTGGTCTGAAAACTTCGTGTTGATGGCGAAATTAGAAGGAAAACACAGAAATAACGCGATGGTGAATCGTGTGTTGCACCAAGACTACTATTTGATACTAGTTGACACAAATTTCCATGAGACAAATCAGCCCATTTCCAACGGAGCTTTGGCGCCATCTTGTGCATTTTTGGGGAGCTACATTGGAGTCCGGACGCCTCAAAATGATACGGATGCACTTCTTTAATCGATTGCAAACATTTATACTTTCCTCTTCAGAACTATTTCAATCATATTCATAACTGGATGAGTAACAAGAAAGCATCTTCTCCGAATCTGAAGCCATTGTTTTGATTCTAGAGCAAGGCAAGTCATCCTGGCGTGAGGTCACTAACAAGGGGACGGAACCTTCTGAAACTCGCGACTTCCAAGGTCATTTTGGAATAGTTTTGGACCATTTTAGTCATTTTTATTGGTGTTTTTAATTTTACTAAAAATATCAGCCTGCGTGTTTTGGGTATTTTAGATGTTATAAAACGTTTTTCTGATGTCAGTTAGGAAACATAAAAATGGTGTCGGTTGTCCTTTAAGTGGCATTGAAGAGTAAATTTGATGCCCATTTTATAATTTTATTTTTTATTTTTCCTCCATAGGATGGAATCAGTTGTGCCACTGAGAGAGAAACGTCATCCTTTTCTGATTACTACTTTATCATTGAAAACAGTTGCGCATAATTTGTGAAAAAGACACCTGTCCAGCTCCTTTGTTCCTAGCGAGCCTCATCCACCCGTTGGGTGGATGTGTATTTTAATGTGTATTTTGTCTTATTACTGTACATTATTTTCAAAAAAAGTTACACAAAATTATATATCACTGCACTTGATGTTGTCTCGCTTGCATCAACGTCTCGTTGTGCTTTCATCAGTTGTTGTTTGTGTCTCCAAATGTTTGCGATCAACTGACAACCGTGGCAATGTTCATTGCCACAGTGAATTATAATACTTGTGAAATGAAATTACCCATCACAAACATATCGCACTGTGTACCAGACTACTCTGGATGACATAGTACTCATTGTACTGTTGATTTTATTTACACTGAAACTACCGTCACCTCAAAACATGAATATTTTGTTTCGTACACTGGGGAGTTTAATGGTTCAGCTATGTCTGGCTGCAAATTGCATTTTACCTCAAATAGTCCACACTGCTACTTTCTTAGCCTCTTTTGGCACAATTTATGAATATACTCCACATTCGAAAGAAAAGCAACGTTACTCTTAATAGAATATTGAAAAGATCCGAATCCTACATAAAACCACTTATCTTATGTATGTGATGCAAAAATATGGTTCCTGTACTCTTGTGTGTTGTGTTGAATGGACCTCATCATGGTCATTTCCTCAGAATTCCAATTGACTGGATGAATAAATGCTTAGTGACTGTCCAACACTGACAAAATTTCACAAGAAAACACTGGAATAGCTCACACTGAATTTTGCTTATGCTGTGTTGTAGTGCACACATTTGCTTTTCCAATCTTTCCCTCAAACATTATTTTACATTTAACGTTTAATTGCCAGATTTTCAGCGGTGATGATGCAGAGCAATTGTTTCACACTCCACAATTGAGTTTAACATTGCAGTGTTTATTGACATATAATAATCTGCACCAACTTGTAACAATTTTAATATGTGTGATATCGTGTTTTCTGATTTTAAAGTGTTCTTGTCTTGTTCTCAAATGTTGTTTTTTGTTTTTCAAATTCATTGTCCGCAAATAGCTCTTTGACCAATTCCATATCTTATAGGAAACAGCCATCAGAGAAAACAATTGTGTTTTTACAATTACATGAATACTCAGAGACACTCTTCCATTACTTATGTATGGTGTAGTACACTTGCTTATTTATAATGGACCAGCAATAGCATAAAAGAAACCACTGCTGCACTTTTCACACTGTGTGTATTATACACTGTATATAAATAATGAATGACCTTTGTCCATTTGTTTAAGATACTCCAGTAGAAATATATTGCATCTAACTGTGTGAAAGCATTGTGTTTAAACACTGATGTTCATTTTTGTGATAGCATATAGTTTTTAAAACACGTGCTTTTGTTGCAGTCTTTATAGGAGGTCAAATTTTAGCTATTTTCTAAACTGGAATGATGACACATTTCTGTCCATTTCTACTTGTGTAGTCAGTAGATCATAACACTAACTCCAATACTTTAACATATAACATTGAGACCAGTTCATCATCTCTTGTCCATGTTTTTTAATCTTAAGAATATGTTGTAATACTGTAAACGCAAATAAATACTGTACATGATTTGTGGCGACAGAAGACTGCGCTTCTTTCTTTGTACCACCAGATGACAGCAAAGGAAAATTAAACTGACAGGTTTGAAAGCACACTCGATTAGGTCAAAGACTAGCAGTAGCACTCTACTGTACAGTATACGTATTAATACTGTGGTGTGGTTATTCTCACAAGGGTAACTGGTGTACTTGAAACTATCGCAGCGTTTTCTTCGGACAGTAGGCGGGGTACACCAATTGCATGGCACAACTATCTACAGTGTAGAATCTCCACTGTAGATAGTTGTGCTATGCAATGGGTGTAGATTCTACACCTATTGACGAAATGAGGCGTCTTATGATCATCTCATGCATGTTTTTTGGAATGTGGGAGGCACGCAGACACGAGGAGAAAATAGAAGACGCACGCACGCAGCCGAAATTGAACCTATCGTGAGGCTGACATGCCAATAAATCGCCCACCTGACTTGTAGTTAGTTTTTATTTTTGGATCCGTTAAAAATCTTGACCATTTTAGTTAAGCTTGTAAGTATTTTTAAAATAATAAAACCGAGATTCAAGACGGGCTTTGTGAATCCTGAAAGACCAGGATGAGGAAAAATTTCTACACGTCACTGTCCTAACCCGGAAACGATTCGGAAGAGAGACAGTACGTGGCCTAATCAACTTGGACAACAGTGTCAAGAGCCTTGCTTCATTTGAAATGGTATGATTTCGATTTTGCATTGTTTTAAATGTAGTTCTAACTCGCTAAATAAATATAATCGTGCCTTATGTCACCAAAGCATAGTTACCACGACGTGTCGCAACGAATTGCTAGCTAGCAAAGATGCATTAGCTTCTTGTGTCAAACTTACAAAATCGTGCTCAATTTGTTTCAAATGCAAGCCATGTATTTATCATATAATTATTTTGTTTCACTCCAGGAACTCGAGGCGATGACCAGATATACCAGCCCGGTGAACCCGGCTGTGTTCCCTCACCTCACTGTGGTCCTGCTGGCCATCGGCATGTTCTTTACCGCCTGGTTCTTCGTGTATCCTTTGGCTCCTTTGTTTGTGGCGCAGACATACACAAGCTCTTAAGTGCGGCGTCCTCCACATAATATAAGTTGTGTTTGAGACCCCTGCTTTAAATTCCTTGATAGATTGCATAGAAGACCACCTGCAAAGTGGCCCAAATACAAACTTCTTCATAAACCATAGATTCCTGTAATGTACTGTACCATATTTTTAAAACGATTTAGAACACATTGCATTCGTTCTTTGCCCTATGCAGTACTGTACTTTATTTCCACACCCATTCAAGTATGGTTAATAATATAGATTGTGTGCTCAGATTAAGAAACTACCCATGTGTGTATTATTTATTAAATCACTTAAATTCACTGAAATGTTAATGTTTAGTAATCCTTCAGTCAAAAATACACACCCAGATAAATTATAATTTGATACAAACTATATGGACACAAGTACTGTCTTTATGGACCTTTGTGCACTGGGGCGCAGGTGGTGGTGACTGAACCCCAAAATGTTCCCTCAAAATTAGAAGCATACAATCATGCATAATTGATGACAAGATCGTCGAGCTGGCGGGTATATGTCACGTTTTTTTTTCAGAACACTGAAAAAGTACCTAAAATATGCAAATACTTGAAACAATAGTTGTACCTCAGCATCATAAACTGCCTATCCTTGCCAGCAGACGTCGCTATATCGCCGTAATCGCCAATGTTTTCACAAGAGTAGCATGGACCATGGTGAAAAATGTCTGGTACTTTTTTTTTAATTCGTAAAAGCTTGGCCAAAACTAACCTGCGGACCAAACCTCTAAAGATGGAGGACACTGATTTGCTGTGGCAACCCCTTGAAGGGAAAAGCCGAAAGGAAAAGAATATTTTTTTTTTTAGTTCGGCCTTGACATTGCATATCAGCTATGAGGTGACTTCAACCAAATACACCAGAGACGTCTACAAGGAGTTGCTCATCTCCCTCGTGGCTTCACTTTTCATGGGCTTTGGTGTGCTATTCTTGCTTCTCTGGGTTGGCATCTACGTATGAAGGTAGAAGACCCTTCGGAAGCTATTTCCTTGTGATTGTTGTGGCTGCAACTAAATCAGCCTTGTTGTCATTTCAGGTGGCACACATTCCAATGTAACAGATGACAAGATTTTGAGTTTGATTGGACTACGCTGACAACACTTTGGATTGTTTTCAAATATAAGGGGACTTTGTACAAATTCTGCTTTCTTTCATTCATAGAAACACACAACACTGATTTGATCTGAGGTGAGATGGATATTTATGACACGCCGACATCTATTTATGGCTGGTTGCACTCGTGGCACCTAAATCCTGATTAATGTTTGCGTTAAAAATAGAACAGTCTGTTTCACCTTGTCTCCAGGATAATACGCAGTGATGGATTACACTAGGATTACAAAAGGATTATTTAATATTTTTTCAAAAATTCAAAATATCCACAATAACAGATGAATGGTTTCACAATATTATTACTGGCATCATGTTAACTTATTGTCTTCCTTGTCTTCCGTCGAACCAAATGAACCACCAGCCTTTGTCATAGGGGACATTTGATCATGCGCATTATGATCAGTGGAGAAGTCTAAAATAGATACATAACACATCTTGACAGAAAACTCGAATGCAATACAAAGGTCACATACAGTAGATTACCAGGCTCAATCCTGATTAATACTTTGCACAATATGCCACCCTTGGTTTAGCTGTCAATGGAAAGTTTGAAACCAACTGGTGTGCCTTTAAAAAAATTGACAGGGTTGAGTTGTGGTCACTTTTTTCTTCTTGAGGAGTGTACATATTCAGGGATGCATCTGGGCCATGCCATTGTGCCATTTACCCATTTTGACAGCCACCAGCGCAACTTTGGAACTTCACTGCGCAAGTCTATTACGATTAGCGCATATATATATATATATATATATATATATATATATATATATATATATATATATAGTAAAATCTCGTTATATCGATATCGGATATATCGATAGTCCCGGTTATATCGATACTATTTCTATGCACGCACGGAGAAAATTACATGCAAACAGGGTCGGATATATCGATAGTCCCGGTTATATCGATATTTTTTTCGGACTCCCTTGAATATCGATATAACGAGATTTATATATATATATATATATATATATATATATATATATATATATATATATATATATATATATATATATATATATCTGTGTGTGTGTGTGTGTGTGTGTGTGTGTGTGTGTGTGTATGTATGTGTATATATATATATATATATATATATATATATATATATATATATATATATATATATATATATATACACACACACACACACATAGTAAAGTCTCGTTATATATATTATATATAACATATATATCTTAAAACGTAAAATATAGCTATATGCGGTGGAAACTTTGTAAAACACGCTCAGTAGAAGTCATTTGAAGCCATTTTACAAATTATGGACACAACTTGTCCGGAGACGTCGGTTGTCCTTCAAGAAACAATTGAATAAGTCTGCTGAGGCTAGTGACAATTCGTTGCAGCAAACTGCTCAAATTTAGTGGATAATGGGAATGATTTCAGAGCTGTCGAGGCACATTGGAAATCTTCAAAGCAAATATATTTTTTTAAGTCGACACCAGTAAGAAATATTGTGCTAATTATGTTCTCTTTGTCTTCTGTGTCACATATCACAGTGTCACAGTCACATATTAAAATAACACAGGATTGATTGTGCAGTAACTAAAGGAAATAGAAAACATGAGTTTATTTTATGTCTGAATAAATTATTTGACGTGAATTTAAATTGTTGATATTAGAAACAGATTTTAGTGAAATGTTTTTTTTTTTCATTTGCAATTTAGAAATATGCTCCAACAAATTAATTTTGTTTTATTTCAATCAGTTTTGTATACTTTGGCAATGTAGTTAAATCAGGCCCATCAATTTGAGAATTTGCCCCCCTTTTCAGAGACAATCCAGTGCTTCCACATGTTTTGTGTTACTGCCGAGCTCTGGCAAAGGCCTCACGCAGCCAAACGGAGTCCGTGTAGAGTCTTGGGTCGCCCATATACTCCGCCGTGCGCTTGTACAGGTAGTAATAAAACACAGCCACTGGAAAAAGAGCAATATTCACCGAATGCACCAAAAGAGTTGGGAGATGTACTCGTTGGAAAAATTACCTATCCTCTGGAACACAAAGAGAGCAAGAAGGCCATCCGTCCAAACAAAACTACGTGAATCTCTCCATCTTAAATTCTACACAAAAGGAGAATTGCAGTAAATGTGTTTTTGCAGTTGGCCCGGCTGAAGAAACTGTATGTAGAGAGCCGAAATACGTACCAATAGCCAGCTATGGAGGCCAATGCTCAAGGTCAGGTAGAGGGCGGAGAAAAACAGTAACGCTCTGAAGCGTTCCAGCAGGAGAGAGACCAGGCCCACTTGAAATACGTACGTGTTGAACATCATCAGCAGGATGATGATCACGTTGAACAAGATGGCAATGTCCTGGATGCTGCAATCAGTTTTGGAAATTAGATGACATTTCTAACTACAAAACCTTTTCAGGTCTTTGTAGTTAACAAAAGACATAAAATTAAACAAAAAATCACATTACTGTATATGCAAATACTGAATAAATGTGAAAGCTGTATTTGTCTGTTAACTCATTCACTGCCCGACGTGCAAAAATGTGTCTACTCCAGTGCCTGGGTTTTTGTCATTTTCACTCAAATTCCAGGACCCACACAACATTGAGTTTTAGAATGACATTCATAGACAAACATTCAATGCAGCGTAAGAAATCTTAGACTCTCTTCTTTCATCAGAAAAAGAGTTAATTCCTAAGTTATATGGGTCTGGAGTAATATGTGATGCAAGTGGGGGTGATTGTACAAAAGAAAAAAGCTGCCCAGAGGGAAAACATTGCCAGAAGTCTGACCATCACTTTATCGGCACCCTTCCTGCAAGAAAAACCAAAACCCGAACAAATTTGAGAGTAGCGCTCTACGTCATACTTTCAACTCCCGAATAAATTTGGGAATGGCAGTGAATGAGTTCATGATACATGGAGGGTCTTGCGCAACATTCTCAAAGACAAAACTACAAATACATTTATAATCATGTAATCATATCAAGTGAATGCGATAACATTTAAGCTCCGTTTAACATTGTTGTGACCTTCTGGTATATTATGATAGTTATTAAATACTATCCAGGACAGTGCAAATCTTGATTAGAAAATATTTTGCGGACTGTACAATACAATACATATTGATTCATATAGCGCTTAAACAACAGCTGAAACAGAGCGCTTAACTGTAAATGTATTCTCTCTAATATAACGCATAATTGATTACAATCCACTTATGAGATGCACTGTTAGTCTCGAGGAGGAAATTGCAGTGCAATGGAAACTTTGGACCATTTATCACATTGCAGCAATTATGTGCTCACTGGTTTGTTAGGCACACAATATGATGGTAAATATATGTCTGAAAAGGGAAAAATTGGCTGGGAAAAAAACTAGGTTAAGCAGTCTTAAGTAGTGAAGTGAAGCCAAAAATACACTTCACAAATGTTACTGGTACAATCGAGTCTATTTAAAAAGTCGGGAGCAAGTTGGGGGATGGAAACTTAAGTCATCCTTTTTATGTTGTGGTTGTGTATAGGTTAAATGTTTGTAAAAAGTTGTATGAAAGAAAAATAGGATTATAAGAATATTGTGAGAGATAATGAGACGTGGATATTTTGTCCGATGCCTCCTCAAGACTCAGACCCATCCAAACGGATTGTCTGAATGTTGGCAGCAAGATGGGCAGATTCCATAAGTAGTCTGTCTAATTCGTGGTGTAACAGAATTTACATATGCAGATGGCCAACCGGTGGCATCTGCAAGGCAGGTACTTACATAAAGAGCACCAGCTGGATGACGGCAGCTCCTGTCAACAGTTCACTGAACGAGTTGACGAATAGGTCAAAAGCCAGAAGTGTGAGCTGTATCAGCAACACCAGGGAGTAGTTGCCCGTCTGTAGCATCTCCCCAAAGCGTTATTTACATCTCGTTAACTACATTAATTTTGATGCGGATTTTTCTGAAGTGCTTGGGTTCATTCACATTGTGAAGAAGTGCTGTATACAGTACTTCCAAAAATACTTGTCTCTATCCAGAAACATGTTGCCTCAAGCATGAAATGTTTTCTGATTATTGTCAGCAATCCAAAAAAATCACTGCAGGCATTGGAGTTCGCTTCGTGAAAGCTCGTTTCATGCTGAATGACCTGAAAGCACACAGGAATGATGCTAAAGTTATTGTTTTCCCAAAGGAACCAAAGACTGTACCCGTAATCTGTTTTGTGCATTGATCTGATGCAATAGTGATATTTCATCAATGTACTTTACAGTTATATCATCACCGGGACTAGATGAGATTTTAACACGTTTCAACTGGCGTGAAGTAGTTCACACACCAAATACTTGGTCGGAGAGGAGCAATGCAGTTTTATCTATCAACTAATCGCTATGTTGGCAGGGGCATATTGACTTCGAAGAATTCCGTACAGACGCGTTGCCTTAATTAAGCCCTTGTGTTGTTGTTTTTCCTTTGTTATCGTGACAGTAAGGCATCACAGAACATCTACTTACCGACAGAAACCGCGATAATACAAAAGATGACAGACGAAATGACTAAAAACAACAACAAAGTCTTCGCGATCCAAAATGATTTGGAAGCAATGCCAACTTGAAGCACCCCCAAATGCTTTTTAGCAGTAACGTGCGCATTTCCGTATCTTCCATGGTAACGGTACCGTCCACTGTAATAGACGATGTAAGCGTTCTCCAAGTCGTTTTCAAATACATTTCGGCTTGCTTATAACATTTAATGACGCATAATTTTTGTGATATTGTTTTACAAAATGTAAGACATTAATCACATTTACACTAAAATAATATATAATTAATACGTGACGTGACAAACATGTGTGCTTCACATTACACTAGAATTTACGGTAAAAAATTGAGCGCCAATGCTATCGACTGCCATCTATGGGTAATGAACGGGAATCGCCATGTTTACTGTGAGAAGTGATCAAAGGTAGTGGACACCTGCGTACGGCACCGTGTTGGTATGTCACAATTTGACGTTTTTTTCCTTAACTTCTTTTAGACGTTATTCTTTGTTCTTCTTTCAATAACTGACACTTTTCAAACAATGTTCCCCTTTCCACTGTATAGTAAGCGCGTTTTTGCTTATTATTTAGAAACAATTTCAAGTGTATTGCTGATGTGAGGTTTGATTCAGTTAGCTTGGCTCGCTAACATCATAACGACAATTCGAATGACAGCTGTTTTGTTTTAACGATTGAAATCACAAAATTGTCTTTACTATATAAACACCCACATATAGTCTGTCAAAGTTATTGATTGAGAATTGTAATTGTAAGCATCATTGAATCTATGCATGCAAAATCCAAACTTGTTTTTTTTCACTTAAAAGTGCGAGAAAAGAACTCGATTTAAACACATTACTAAGATTCCAAGTGCAATTGCGCGTTGCACTACCCGTTGGCTGCTTTAAAAGCCCTCGTGTAATGTTGACATAGTTTTCATGAAGGAATTCATCTTATCTCTTGGGTTAGGAGGAAGTTGTGAAGGCTTCATAGATCATCTCCAATAGTGCTATCAGTAGTCACTTTCGAAATATTTATTTTTATGCATATGGCAACATTTGGAGAGGTTGGGTCTGTTGTCATGTTGTTCCTTTAGTAATTAAACTGCATCCGTGATCGCTACAATAAATGACTTATGGCAATCATTTTCAAATATGTGATATCACTTTGGTAAAACATTTGCCTTGCAATTGTGGTAGTCGTAAGTTCGTACCCATGCAAATGGTACAAACAGTGTTTTGCATTTCGTCGCTCCTGGCGATCAACCCTCCTCTTCGAGTACACACAACTCCCATGACTCCATCCTGTTCCTGACTTTAAATCCATCCTGGAGCTTGGTACGTTGATTGGGTGTTGTTTTTTGTTTGTTTTGTTGTTGTTTTTTACACTTCCAAAGGCTATGGTTACCTTTTAGATTCTTGTAAATGGCCTTGTGTATAAGTATATTCTTTGTAATTGTTTTTCCAGGGATATTAACCCTTGACACACTGTTTTTGAAGGAGTCCCATCAAAGCTAGAATAGAACTTTGTGTAAAAATACTTAGCTGACTGAAACATTGAGTCATGTTTCATGTGCAGATGTGAGTGAAGACAAGTTTGTCAGACCAGCTGGAGATAATGTGTGTGCTCCCAGCAGAATTTGTTGTTTGACAAGGGAGGATGACTGAGCCAATCTGTCACAGAACCTTGTTACACAAAGTGAGTAGAAAAGTGAATGTAGATCAGAGTTCATCAACCATTTTGCAACTGAGAGCTACTTATTGGATACTGATTAATGCAAAGACGTACCAGTTTGATACACACTTCTGAAATACCATATTTACTCGCGATACCTTTATGTGATAACATTTATCAAGTTTAGAATTTCTAAAAGTAATTAGCTAATTCACTGCCAAACGTGCAAAAATGTGTCCACTCCAGTGCCAGGGTTTTTGTCATTTTCACTCAAATTCCAGGAACCACATAATCTTGATTTTTTTTTTAGGACTACATAAATATTCAATGCAGTAAGAAACCATAGACTCTCTACTTTCATCAAAATGAGTTACAGTGGGACCTTGGCTTACGAACTTGATTGGTTCCCAGACCGAGTGTGTAAGGCGAAAAGTGTGTATCTCAAAAATTAATTTCCCATAGGAAACCATTAAAATGAGAATAACCCTTTCCCACGCCCCCATAACACACAATTTCTACTTTCTAATTTTCTAAGCCTTAAAACTACACAAAATATACCTTATTTTATGTATAATAAATGTGCTATAGTATTATGATTACAGAAATAAACTGTACTATACAATAAAGTCATTTTATTTACCTTTGTGATGGTCGTTGGCTTGATGGAATGGAGTGTCCGGTTTCCTCAGCATTAAACACTTGATGAGGAACATAGGCTTCTTTCACTATCTTGAGGAATGATCCCTTGTATGTGCTTTCTCTGTGATAATTGTATCTAGTTCATCAATTGTGATCTGTTTAGCTGGGTTAATAGCTTTTTGCATCAAGTGTACAGATGACTCGTGCGGGTTATTTGTGGAGCCTGATTGATGGGATATTTAACCTTCCAGTCTACACTCTACTTTTGAACTATCAAAGTTGAAATGGGTCCAAATTTCACTGTTTTCTATCAATTTACTCACCATTTTACTTGTTTTTCCCCTTTTCTTTTTTTTGTTTCAAGCTCTGTCCTCTCGCTTTCGTGTGTGTGTGTTTTCTCTCTCTCTCTGTCTGCCTGTCTCTTTAATGTTTAAAACCCCCCCCCCCAACTGCTGGGTTCTTGACCAATCACGTGGCTTTAACTGAAGACGCCATTTTGTTTTTTTTGTAGAACGGCCTCACTCTCTCTCTGTCTATAACCCCATCCCCCACTGCTGCATTCTTGACCAATCACGTGGCTTTAACCGACGACTGGGGGCGGGGAATAGAGGACAAAAAAAGTCTGCTGCCATTTCCTTGTTTGGAGAACGGGCTCATTCACGAACGACACATCACTCATTGTGGCAGGTCCGTGTGTATCCCGAAAAATAGTTCGTATGCCAAGGTAAAATTTTCATAAAAGTAACGTTCGTAAACCGAAAAGTTCGTAAGCCAAGAGGTTCGTAAGCCAAGAGGTTCGTAAACCGAGGTCCCACTGTAATTCCTAAATTATATGGGCCTGGAGTTAGATGAGGTGCAAGTGGGGCGGCTGTACAAAAGGCCAATGCTGCCCCCTCGTGGAAGGGAAAACACCTTGCCAGAGGTCGGACCAGCGCTTCATCGGCACCCCCCATAAGAAAAGGCAAAACCTGAACAAATTCAGCAATGTCGCTCCATGTCATATTTTCAATTCCCGAATAAATTCGGGGTTGGCAGTGAATGAGTTAGGCAACAGACATGTTATTTCCACAATCTGTGCTTGTGTTGACATTTTCTTTTTTTATTCCACAGTATAATATTGTTAATGTCCCATCAGTGGTGCGCTATTTTTAGAAGAGTAACTATTGTGCTCCTTGGGGGATACCTGGAGCCAAATGGGACTGTATTGTTGAAACTCGTAGTCCTCTTAGGTACTTACATATGTTTTTTTCTACTTATTTGTCCGCGATAGCACAGCTACAGCATGTCAAAGTGGCTGAATATTGGGGAAGTGCTGGAAGGTGAGGGCAGCGGCGAGGCTGTACCAGTAAGCCCTCAGCCTCAGAGATTATCATCCGGCAGCCCCCGACTGGGCAGGGGCCGCAGCCCACTCGGTTTACCCATGCCCAGAAATGCAGCAGGAGCAAGCCCACAGCCAGAGACCATGGAGAAAGCCAAGCAGCTGTTTGTGTTATGCGACAAAGAGGGCAAAGGCTTCATCACAAAGCGAGACATGCAGGTGAGCTGATAGCTTGGTAAAATGCCAGTTAACACACCACCTTTAATCGTCATATGCCTTCGTCAGAGGCTACAGGTGGAGTTGCCGCTGTCGCCGGAACAGCTGGAGACCGTGTTTGAGAGTTTGGACCGTGATCGCAATGGGTTCCTTACACCACTCGAATTCAGCACAGGACTTGGTATGCATACTGCACTTTAAAGTTACAGTTGTGGGGAAA
Source organism: Hippocampus bargibanti (assembly GCF_051943395.1). Classification (NCBI taxonomy): domain Eukaryota; kingdom Metazoa; phylum Chordata; class Actinopteri; order Syngnathiformes; family Syngnathidae; genus Hippocampus; species Hippocampus bargibanti. The sequence goes on along the minus strand of NC_142738.1, from coordinate 10,065,571 downwards.
TCTGTGTCAGAGATGTTTGTTCGGACACTGTGAACAAAGGCTCAAGAACACAGGAAGATTGTCTTTTATTGCCGGCAGTGGACACAACCATTCATCACCGACGCCCAATCTCTGCAGCCCTCTGCCAAGCTATTTATTGAGAGTATATGCAAATTTAAGGGATGCATTAGTAAAACACAGGCTTCTTGATTTGAATAAAACACCCCTGGACATCCCATGTTACAAGCACCAACATCCATAAACCAACAGAACATAGACATTTTAATGGGTTGTCTTTCTATGAACTGATAGACTTGTAACCTGGCTAATGAGCACTTCCTGCAAATGAGTTAGCAAGTCCTAAATTCTGCCCAAGGCCAAATCTCCCACACAAGGATGACAGTTTAACAGGCTGTGTCTGTTCACCTCAGATTGACCCCTGCTTTTCTGTGCTTCCATTGTGCGCCTTATGTTCGTCCAACTAAGCATGAAACTTTTAAATATGACAACTTCTATTGTGTCTTCTCTATCAATCTGTAAAACTGCCTTTGTGGTACAGGTGAGCTGATGGGGAAGAAAGACGCAGCTGAGCAGAGCCAAGAGCTTGACGACCAAGACACAGACCAGGTGGACTGCTCCGAGGATACTGCTACAATAAGGCTTACTGACATACTGAATCAGCTCGGCACTGACAAAATGTCCGACAGGTGGGATCCCATATATGTTTCAAGAGTTCAATTAAAAATTTCTATGCGTATGTTATGGCGGTTACTATTTTGCTATTGTGACAACACTATTGTGAAATACCACTTTGTTTTGTTGTGTGTCAGTAAGCAGGAATTGTCTTCTCTGTGGTGTGAGCTACAGAGGGACCGACCAGAGCTGCTCAGGCTCCTGGAAGGAATCCTGCTACACGCTGTCACACATTTGCAGGATTCCATCAGGGAGAGAGACAGCCTTGAGCAAGCTCTGCGCAGGTATTGCACAATGACACCCATTCACATTCCGCTTCCTGTCAGTAATCAGTGAGCTAAGCTTTAACATTTCTTTCAACTTTGTTGCACTTCAGACGAGAGAGTGAACATGATCAATTTGTTCGGTCTATGTATGAGGAAATGGAAACCCAAGTCCGAGAGGAGCGAGAAAAACGCCTGGCGCAGGTACAGACTAAAAATATACATATATGTTGCACCTAAAAGCCGCCATATATATATATATATATATATATATATATATATATATATATATATATATATATATATATATATATATATATATATATATATATATACAGTAAAGTCTCGTTATATCGATATCGGATATATCGATAGTCCCGGTTATATCGATACTATTTCTATGCACGCACGGAGAAAATTACATGCAAACAGGGTCGGATATATCGATAGTCCCAGTTATATCGATATTTTTTCGGACTCCCTTTAATATCGATATAACGAGACTTTACTGTATATATATATATATATATATATATATATATATATATATATATATATATATATATATATATATATATATATATATATATATATATATATGTGTGTGTGTGTATGTGTATATATATATATATGTGTATATATATATATATGTATATATATATATATATATATATATGTGTGTGTGTATATATATATATATATATATATATATATATATATATATATATATATATATATATATATATATATATACAGTAAAGTCTCGTTATATCGATATTCAAGGGAGTCCGAAAAAATATCGATATAACCGGGACTATCGATATATCCGACCCTGTTTGCATGTTATTTTCTCCGTGCGTGCATAGAAATAGTATCGATATAACCGGGACTATCGATATATCCGATATCGATATAACGAGACTTTACTGTATATGTATATATGTATATATATATATATATGTGTGTGTGTGTGTATATGTATATGTGTGATTTTAGCAGTCTAACCAAAAGATCTTGGGAATTAATGAATACAGTAATACTAATGTGGCTAAAGAGCTAACAAAAAGAGGTGAATGGAAGGAAGGCAACAGGTATCAACTAAATCAACCAAACCCTGCTAATGTTAATGCCAGCAGGTATAATGCCTACCAAAACCCTCCTGCAACAGAACGGGAAAAGAAAAAAAAATCAAAAGGTCAATCAAACAGGACTGTATCTTACTTGTTCTTCCAATGTTACTTTTCATGGTTGAATAAATATTTTCTGCAAAACAGGAGAGCATCAGACAGAAACAGCGAGGCATACAGGTTGAGGAGGAGTTGAAGATGCGTGACCAAGAGTTGGAGATAACCTTGATCAGACAGAAAGAGGTTTCCGGCCTCTATTTCTTCAAAAAAAAGCTATCACCAACATAACAAGGGAGTCAACAGAATTTTTTTTTTTTGTATCAAGTTGCAGACCAGAATGCAGCAGCTTATCTGCGAGCAGGCAACCATCAGGGAACAGAACCAAGAGCTGCACCGACTCAACGTTCAGCTGCAGGAGCAGGCGGAGAGTAGCCGTGAGCAGCTGCAGGCTGCTATGGTTCAGCTAGCCCAGCTACAGCGAAGCGCTGCCCAGGAGCATATGGACAGACAGCAGTAAGTTTTCCAGTTGACACTATCTTTGTGACAAATTGTATTTTGGATAAATATGTTTTGGCATGTAAAGGTGGAAATATGTGTTTGGCTCAAATTTAAGACCAAAATTTGAATGTTTATTATTATTATAAAGTTTACTGTAAATACTAATAATACAATAAAAGTCAGACATTATAATCAAGCATTTTGATTGTTTATTTTTGTTTCACCACAGAAATGTTCTGAAAGTGTCACAAAACCTGCAGAAAGAGAAGGATAGTCTCCTGAGACAACTTGGCTTGTTGAGGTTAGTCAATTGCAAAGTAATAAAAGGGAACAAAATAAGACAATACAAAAGTAATACAGTACATTGCATATTTAAATTCAATGGGATAAAGATATAACTTTTAACTCATTCACTGCATTCCTGAATTTGTACGGGTTTTGTTTTTTCTTGCTGCGGTGGCGATATAGCGCTGGCCAGACGTCTGGCAATGTTTTTTTCCTTCCACAAGGGGGCAGCATTTCCCTTTTTTTCCCCATGTCAGCGCTTTGTTCCAGCTTCAGCTGTTAAAGCGCTCTATAAAGCAATATGTATGTATTGCATTGTATTTTGGACAGCCACCCTCATTTCAAGCTCAGATAACTTCAGACCCATGTACGGTAATTGAAAGAAGAAAGTCTAAGGTTTCTTAGGCTGTATTGAAAGTTTATGTAGTCCTAAAACTCAATATTATGTGAATCCTGGAATTTGAGTGACAATGACAAAAACCATGGCACTGGAATTGACATATTTTTGCACATATCTGGCAGTGAATGAGTTAAATGTTGCCCGACAATGTTAATATTCAATATTGCTCTTTTGAAAAAAACTCATCATTCAAGTCCAATTTGTTTTTTCAGCATCTGTGTGTCCTTAAAGCGCATGCTGGTAGATGTGATGTAAACATGGTCATCTGCCTGTATGTGCAAGCGTTCACGTGTATCACTGTGTACGCAGCCCAGTTTCTGTCACCCGAGCAGCAAACAAGTTATTTCTTTTGTCCAGTGTGTTTTTTATATCATAGAAACTTAGCTTTTGAACAGGGGTGTACAAACGTTTTATATTCGCTGCAAATAATCAGAACGATCCTTGTTCTCTGCAGGGATATGAATAAAAGACTACAAGATGAGAAAGACGCTCAGCAGACCAAGAAGAGGGTTAGTCATCCATGCCCGCTCTTACCTCCTCAGCCGCTAACCTTTGACTTAAGCCAAGATTTTTACAACGCATGGACACAGTGGCAATATCCTCCCTAAGCTAAGTGTGGGAACAGCTTCATGGATCCTTCCCACCTCCTGGCCATCATGGCTTTCGGCAGCGTGTTGCTCTTAGAATTCAGTCAGAATCATGCATGTCTTCAAGACTGATGCCTCGTTTTGAAAAGACATTTATTCTGCGTTATGTGAGGCTGTTCTCAAGTTATAGTCCTTGCGCTATATTTAACCAAAGGCTATGCATGCTAATGCTTGCGTCATTGAAATACCATGTGTTTGTCATGCACCGATAGTTCAATAGGTCTGTCACAGTTACTTTCACAGCAGAATAAATGTCTACTGGGCACCGAGTTCCTTGTCTTTAAGTTTGTGTATGGTGTCTAAGTAATTCTACTAATGACTTTCCACTAAACCCCTTTCAGAGCCCAAATATGGAAGAAAATTTGCAGAAGAGAGAGTCAGTCCTAGGGAACAACTTGGCCCGAGACACCTTAGCGAAAAGGTTTGTGTGAGCAAGTACAGATATCATCTCTACAACCCATCGAGGCAGAAGCAACTAATCTTGTGTACTTGCTAATCTCTGCTGAAGCTCGCATGATGAGCAGGAACAAGGTGCAGAGAAAAAAGTGGTCAATTCAAAGGCGTCACATAGAGTCAGTTGTGAGAGAGTTGGCCAGGTAGGGAACGTGCCTCGCTTCATTCACAAGTTGAGAAAGCCCCAGAGACTCAAACACCAGGAGAGAAAAAACACAAAGGAACATTTAATTTGATGTCACTTTTTAGAACAGACTTGTGAATCCTCAACATGTGTTCAAAGTGGTCTTCCTGGGAAACTCAGGGGTGGGTAAGAGCTCCCTCATCCAGCACTACTGCACAGGACATTTCTGCACCCCCCTGAGCGCTACTGCCGGTAAGATCACATCAGCTTTTCATAGCTTTTAACGCTACAGACGCTCCCCAACTTATCAACAAGATACGTTCCGAACGGTCATTTCGTAAGGTGGATTTGTTCGTATGTTGCTTCAGTGCTATATTTTGTATGGAATGTATGTTTAAGGCTTTTATAAGTATTTTTAAGATTTATATAAGTATGTTTAAGGCTTGTATAAGTAACCTGTATTGGTTTGTACTTAAAAATCAATATTTAATAAAATATATGCTCCATAAAGATATGTACATGTACAACTGGAGAGAATACTACATATGTTACTAAAAATATTTGTATGTACCGTTGTTCGTAACTCGAACTCGTGTGTAGGTAGGGGATCGTCTGTACTCATTTTATGAGCTTGTTTGCTGCTAGGCGTCGATTTCCAGATAATGACCATCACCCTGGGTTCCACTTCCATCACCCTGCAGCTGTGGGACACTGCCGGTCAAGAGAGGTTCGTTCTCCGCAACCTCAACCCGCTACTGCTCTGTAACTGACACATTCCGTGTGTTGCGCAGGTTTCACTGCATCACTGAGCAGTACTACCGCAAAGCTGACGCCATCCTGGTGGTGTATGACATCACCCGCTCTGCCTCCTTCACCGCTGTGAGAGAGTGGATGGACACTGTGCAGGTCAGTCAGTGGATGCTAAATAAGCATTACTGTATTTCACAATTTGCACGTCTAGCAGTGAATGAGTTAATAAAGGGTAGGGAACTGTACAGGTTGTGTAATCTAAGTGGCATCTTTTGTAGGAGAAGATGTGTGATGGTGCGACCCTAATGCTCCTTGGAAACAAGCTAGATCTGGCCAATTGTCACCACAGAAAAGTGGAACGGAGAGATGGACATAAGTTGGCAGAGGTGGGGAACAATAATTCGTCATCCGATTTCAATGAAGGAAAGCTTTGAGGTGGCGTGTGTGGTCCATACAGCAGCACCAGGCTTCATTTTACGAGTGCAGTGCCAAAACTGGAGCTAACGTGGAGGACCTGATGACTCATATGGCTGAGTATGGACTTTGTTTTTGAATTGATATTTGTTGCGTGATTGCTTGAATCATACTTAGTGGCCATATGCCATCTCAAGACAATTTCTGATCTTATTTCTCTTGCTCTTTTGTTAAATCTTATTACATTATGCAGGTGTATTTAATGTCCATTGAGTATATGTCTCTTTTCCTTCATTTCAGGAAGTTAGTTGCCCAGCTCAATCGACAATGTGAAGACACACTTTCCCTCACAGAGTGTGCCGTACGAAAAAGTTGCTGTGTGTAATTGGAAAAAAAGGCAAATGTTTGAAGGAATGGAGCTGCCAGATTCCACATCTACCATTTGTTCAGTTTGCATAGATTAATCTTCCTACAGTTCAGACACTGTTTCAACTTTTGTTTACTGAAGGTCACGTTTACTGCCAAGCTTGTATTCTTCCACAATGCTTTGATTCTGTTAAATATAGTGTTTGTCAGTATTTTCTGAAGTCTCCCTCCATGCTCCACACTCACCCTAATGGGGACAGTAACCAGTGGGGGGCAGCCCTGCACTTTACAGTAGGAATCATTTGGGTGGGCAAGTGACTGCAATAGGACACTACAATACTTACTGTCAGACACTCAAAGTGCAGAGGGCAACTTCTACAGACAGAAGCACATCCACGGCGGGCTGAGTGTGATCCTGGAAGGCGTTGCCACAGAAACTAACATCTCGAATCAGGTAGGACGTTATTGGCCTCACTTGAAAGCGGGGATACTTTTTCCATGACAGCGTAGATAAAAATAAATCTCTCTGAGGTTTTTTGCTTCACTCGCACTCACCCGTGTGCAATTGGTTTAAATGGTAGAAGAACACTGTTTTGTTTTTAGGTTAACCACTTTGGAGGTGTTCTGTTGAATCTTATTAATGGGATTTTTTTATAGAAAATTGTTCTGCAAGTTTTGTTCATTTTGGCTTTGGGGTCCTAGATTACTGCTGCATGTCATACGACACAATCTTTACCCACCACATATTTAATTTCATCAGTGAACTGCTCCTGCGCTGACCTTCCAAGATTGGGAAGTGTCATTCTTTGTTTACTCAAGGGAAATGCTGTATATACACCGGGAGAACCGGGAAATTGTTCACACGCACACACAACAGTCACCCCCTGTCTGTTGCAATAAGACACAATGCTAAATTGATTTTTGTTCTTATCACTTATGACCGCATTTATATCATGCACATCAGCAGTCTGATTTGTTTTTTTTTTTTTTTTTTTTTTTTTCAGAATGGAAACTCAGAGGGAAACGTCCAACAGCTGTGGGACAATTTGTCTGAAGTACATTCTGTTTATATTGAACATTCTTTTGGTGGTAAGTTACAAAATCGATCGTTTAATGAAAAAAAAGGTTTTCTTTACAATCATTCACCAAGTGCATGTTTTGAAGGTGCAGGTAGAATCATGATTGGGCAATGTGTTATTTGATTGAGTGTTATATTTGAAAGGCTATATGTTTAGATTGGATTGGATTAGCCTTTATTAGTCTCACAGTGGAGAAATTTACATTTCACAGCAGCAAAGTTATGAAAGGAAAGGAAGAAGTAGAAAAACAAAATACAGAGCTGCTGTTGAGGGAGCCACTCTCAAGGCACCATCTTGAAGTTAGAACAACAAAATAACAAATAATGTCACACAACATAAAAGACACAGTCATTCAATTTCAAGCCCTTTCTGCACCCTCTTAGTTGTATGAAGCAGTTGTAGATGAAAGAGGAGAGAATCAAAGCATCATTTTCACCAGTGGATCAGGGAGGTCATGGTGTATTGTGCATGTCTGCTCCAAGCTAAATGTTGATAGCAAACACGAAGCTGTAGCATCCATTGACCAAAAGAGATTGTCTCACATCTCCTGTCCCACGTAAATCCGCTTCAATCCCAAGCCGTGACAGTTCCACATACGCTTCAATCCCAAGCCGTGACAGTTCCACATACGCATCGACGTATAAGAGATACAATCAAAGATGGAGGACAATTTACTCAAATCGATGTGTTCAAATCATGAGAATTCCAAGTGTGTATAAAATGAATGTATGTGTTCTCTCAGCTGGCAGGGGGGGCCATACTGGCTCAGGGGGTGTGGACTCTGGTGGAGAAGAGTGACTACATCAGTCTGCTCAACTCCACCTACTACACCGCATCCGCTTACGTCCTCGTCGGTGCCGGGGCCGTCGTGATCATCATCGGCATCATTGGATGCTGCGCCACTCTGAGCGAGATGAAGAGTCTTTTGATTGTGGTGAGGAGGAAAAAATGTTTTTATTATCCTCATAATTCACTTAAGATTCTGTTGAGACACACACACACACACACACACAGATCTGAAGGCACCGAAAGTTAATCCTCGGTGACCTTATGTCTCCCTGCAGCTCACTGGTGCGGCCCACCCTAAGTAGAGCCGCAGCATGACGTGCCAGGCCACGTGGCTCATGTCCTCAAGAGTTTACGTTTTTAGAGTTCAGCTAACGTTAGAGGCATGAGGAGCATCATAGGCGCCCGCGTGTGGCTGACATGCGGACGCAGCCGGAGGATACGTGTTATGTAAATGGAGAACGTCAAGTCAACAAACTCACTATCATGAGTTCTACGATGACAGGAACAACTTGCCATGTAGCTTTTAAAGATTTCATATCATGACATGTATGAATATCTTTTGGACAACATGTCCTAAGAACAGAGGTCATGACCTTTGTGAAACTAACGGAATATTATGTGTTTTGATTCATGTCGTTATCAGAATCAGATTCATCTTTATTGCCAAGTATGTTGAACATACAAGGAATTTGTTTCCAATAGAACACGCTGCACTAGTATCATAAAAAAAAATTGCAAAGAGGCACTATACAGTTGTATTTGGGCTACTGTTTGGAAAGTTAATGGCTTGGAGGAAGAAGCTGTTTAAATGTCTGCTGAATTTAGTGCGCATGGATTGGTAGCGCTTGCCAGAAGGGAGTCGCTGGAAAAGGTGGTGGGCAGGGTGCGGAGGGTCCAGTAGGATTTTCAGCACCCTTGTTTCGATTCCTGCAGTGTGCAAGTCCTCGAGAGTGGGTAGGGCGGTGCCAATGATTTTTTTCTGCCGTCCTGTCCGTTGAAGTCGGGTTTTGTCCATTTTTGTGGCGGCTCTAAATCAAACCGTAATGGAACACATGATTGATGTGATGACAGCCGTGTAGAAATGTCATTATTTACTTGTTCCATAAACCAAAGGGGGGGGGTGGATTCGGAAAACACATTTTCAAGGCCGGCGCTTCCTATCTGCTCACTAATTATATTTTTTTATTTTGAATATTTCCTGCAGTATTTGGTGCTGTTGCTTTGTGTTTGTCTGCTGGAAATCGTCACAGCTGTCTTGGCCTATATTAGCTACCAGGAGGTAAGCTTGTTTGTTTTGGGGGGTTGTTTAACTCAAGTGCCTTTCAATCTCAGTCTTGCATATACCATATTTCGTGGAATATAATGCGCATCTTCAACAAATGACATATTTAAAAACCTTTTCCATACATAAGGCAATACATACCTGTCAACTTATACATTTTCCCCGTATTTTATACGTTTTTTTCATCATTTTGAATTGTGTACGCCGTATAACAACTTTTATACGATAAAAAATGTCGATGAAGCCTGATATGCGCATGCGCGTCACATTGTTTTCGTTTGATTTTGTATTTCTGTTTCCGCATTTGAAGTCCGGCATTTGTGTTGCAATCGAGGAATCAACTAGTTATAATGTAGAAGTAAGCATGGGAGAATGTGTTTGAATATTTTTTATCGCTGCGTACGGTCGATTATGAAAGCATAATGTGCGCATGTGTGGTAAACTGCATTTCCGCTTGTGTTAGCGTTTTTTTATCATTTCAAATAATGTACGGCGTACTACAACTTTAATACGGGAATTGTAATCATTTATAAGGGCAGCTATTAGCCAAGGTTGACAGGTATAAATTTAGGGCGGCAATTATAAGGGGCACCTTCAATGAATGACATATTTTCGTCATTCCACATTTCGTCAAACGTTTTCCATACATAAGGCGCATTGGATTATGAGGCGCATGGTTAGCTTTTGAAAAAATCTTTTCTTTTAGGGGCACCTTTTAGTGCAGAAAATACAGTATTTTGAAATGCCACTACAAGTTGAAAAGAAATGAAATGTTTTTCTTCTTCCGTGCTTCTTGATCACATCCCTACCTCATCTCATCTGTTTTTTTCTCTATTTTTATTATATTCATTATTTTAACACGAGTTAGGTTGCCTGTTCACCATAAATACTGTCCGCTTGCACTTCTACTTTGAGCCTTCTCACTCTTTCCTTTTTCCTCCCCCCCTTTTCTTGCTCCAGTGTTTCCCTTTCTGCCACCAGGTAATCAACTGCCATTTGAGTTATTGCTCAATCAATTTGAGTATCATACAAAACTTACATTGTTCATAGTTGAATTGAATTATAGAAACTCAGCCATTGTGCTTTGACAACACACAAAGTGAACTATTTCATGATTTTATTTTTCATCTTCAGAAATTTAAATGTAAAATGTAACAACAAATTTTGCCGCTTTTGCCCCACAGTTAGATGAGGAGCTGAGGCTGAACTTGAAGGTGACCATGCAGGACAAGTACCAACAAGCTGGAGAGGACAGTGTCACACAGGCTGTAGACAAGCTTCATCAGGAGGTGCGGATGCACAATATTCACACACTATCTGTCTTGTTGAAATTTGCCTCACCGTTTCGGTTCTTCTCTCTCAGTTCCAGTGCTGTGGCAGTAACAGCTCCTCAGACTGGCGAGAAAGCATTTGGATCGAAGCCATGCACTACCAGCAGCTTGTTCCTGACAGTTGTTGTAAAACTCCTAGCAGCCTCTGCGGCATCAGAGACCATCCCTCCAATGTCTACAAGGTAGAGGTGAGTATGTTTGTCCACTTGACACCAATTGACTTACTGTATTAACGGTATTCTAAATCTGTTGCCTCTGCTGTGCTGCCAGGGAGGCTGCGTCATGAAATTGGAGGAGTTTATTCTCAGTCAGCTGTATATTCTCGTTGCACTGGGCATTGGGATTGCAGTTTTACAGGTGAAGTCCCTCTCAAGTAAATATTGTAACAAATGTCTCAATCTCCAGCCCGATGATATATAAATCAAATGTATGTATGTATGTATGTTAAGTGCTGAACTAACACATGCTTCATATCTTTTATTTCAGTTTTTTGGGATGATGTTTACTTGCTGCCTTCATCAAAATCTGAAAAATGAGCCATACTGACGTTGGACTTGTTAGTGTCATGACCAGATGAGAGTGCCTTACAATGTCAAGCTTAAATTTAGCTGCTGGGCAGCACTTCACTCGACAAAATGGTTTCCTTATTATGCGAAGGGTAATGCATAAAATGAAAGCCTGATGTGGTTATACTTACAAATGCTTTCCTGTCCTGCTGTTCATGTTGCATGTCACAAGAAATACAAAATATAAACAACGAAAAACAACTGTACAAACTGAACTTTGTTAGTTCCACCTGTTGCGGACAATATATTTACTGGGAATGTCTTGCAATGCATGCACTGTGATGAAAGGATTGATGAGCCACATGTAATTTTTTTAAAGCACAGGTGTGCATTTAATGGCCCGTGACACATGGCCCATTTCTTCTTTACCCACAAACCAGTTCCATGTCATAAATGTTAACCGAGGTTTCACACTTTAAATTAATATATATTTGAATTACCTCTAATTTATCACAAGTATACTTGATTTATTATAAAAAGTAAATGAAATGTCGATCAAATGTATATAAAATAATGCGTTCGTAAAGTATAATTACATGACTCCCAAACGAAATTAAAAGGAACATGGATTAATCTAATATAATTTAAGATTTAAACAGTACTGTACTGCGTGCTGTGTTCCTACTATATACTGTAGTAATGTACGTACATTATTATCGCGCCCTCTGTCGAGTGTTTGAAAAAACGCATTTTACTTGCCGACTGTGCCGATGCTTTTGTTGTGAAGGTCTCTCGGCGGACGTTGTGGTCAGCTGACTCTTCCTCCTCTCGGTGCTTCCTATTTGTCATCGACAAATCAAAATTTGATTGCAGTTGTATTATGTCACTAATTTAAGCTGAAGTGGGCAAAAATAAATAATTATAATAAGAGAATGTCTGCTAAACCGACTTGTTTGATTGTGTTGAGCGCCTCTCCGCAAGGTGTGTTTGACAAGCTAGTTGATGTCCATATCTTGTGTCTTTCCTAACAGTTCATGAATTGATGTTATAAACTCGTGTTATGTTCACGGTGCGTGTTAGGGGTGTCAGCAAAGTCATTCCAGCAGTGTTTCAATCTTTGCTCCTCTGTGTTTAACCTCCAGACGGCCACGCCGGCGGTAAGTCTTTTTATTTTTTAACTGAATATTGTAATTTGCTCAAACCGCACTCAAATACTGTAATTATAAGTTCATTTTAATTTATATATTCTACCTGTATTTGGAGAAAAGACAGGTGTCCTGATTTTGAGCTCCTTTTACTGTTTAAAAGAGCCAAAGTGAAACGAAAATGTCAAAATCCAGATTTGATTAATTTAAGGTACGTTCCAACGGTTCGCAAATTCTGCTTGCACATTTGAAACCCTTGAGCAACCATGTCAATGCATGGGGATCCTCTGTGTCGTTTGCTCTGGTAATATCTGAATGTGTCTTTTACTCACTGTGTGCAACAGTAGTCAGAATTAAATATTTGAAAAAATGTCTACATAAGCCCTAAATCGGGTTGGATGGTAACACAGCAAGTTAGGTAGTAAGTGACATGCTTTTTAAAAATATGCTGAGTGGTGTATACAGTTAAAAAGTACCCTGAATGTTGTATTCAAGGGAAAGCCAATTGATTTTGATGGGGTGGATGACAGCACATCAAGATGGGTGCAGGACTTCAACATGAAACCTTACGCAACTCCTGCCAAACTTGAATCCATCGATGGTGAGAACCATTCACAATCACTGTTGTTGTGTTTCTTCTGGCTAGTGCTTCACGATGACCTTTACCACTCCTATCTTCTTATAGGTGCTCGCTATCAGTCTCTGCTCATTCCCGACTGCCCAGGAGCGCCAAGCGACCTAGCACATAGCGGCTCACTGCACCGTATTCTCTCACATTTCATCTCTCAGCAGAGTAAGTCTGTCAAATTTTACACTTTAAAGACAACCGACGCCGCCGAACAAGTTGTGTCCATAATTTGTAAAATGGCTTCAAATGACTTCCACTGAGCGTATTTTACAAAGATTCCACCGCATATATCTATACAGTAAAGTCTCGTTATATCGATATTCAAGGGAGTCCGCAAAAATATCGATATAACCGGGATTATCGATATATCCGACCCTGTTTGCATGTAATTTTCTCCGTGCGTGCATAGAAATAGTATCGATATAACCGGGACTATCGATATATCCGATATCGATATACCGAGACTTTACTGTATTTTACTTTTTAAGACTCTCGCTGAATATTCCGTAAGTCTTGTTTTTGAGTTGGTGACGAGTCCTCACATCATGTCACTGAAGGAACGCCCCTGACCGAGAAAGGACACATTGCAACAGTCCTTTCATCTCATACACTTTGTTTTTTCTCAAAACTTAGTGTTGATCCGTGTTGATGGCGAAAATAGAAGGAAAACACATAAATAACCTGATGGTGAATTGTCGTGTGTTGCACCAAGACTACTATTTGATATTCGCTGACAAAACTTCCAAGCAGACAATTTTGTCGCCATATTCTGCCTTTTTTGGGTACTGTGAGTACTAAAGAATTGTTCACTACATTTCTCTCCAGAAGCATCAAAATGACCGGAATAAATTCTTTAATCGATTGCAAACATGTATGCTTTCCTCTTCAGAACTATTTGAATCATATTCATAACTGGATGAGTAACAAGAAAGCATATTTTCCGAATATGAAGCCATTGTTTTGATTCTCGAGCAAGGCAAGATGTCTTGGCGTGAGGTCACGAACAAGGAGGCGGGACCTTCTGAAACTGGCCATTATGTGACTGTAAAGTGTTCTTTTGAGACTTTTGAAAGGCGCTTATAAATGAAATGTATTATTATTACTTCCGGGTTCAATTTGAAGTAGTTTTTGAACACAAGTCATTTTTATTGGTGTTTTGCATTTGACTAAAAATATCATACTGCGTGTTTTGGGTATTTTAGATGCTATAAAACGTTTTTCTGAGGTCAGTTAGGAAACGAAAAAGTGGTGTCGGTTGTCCTTTAGGTGTGCGCACTAATGAGTCTTTGCACGCAGAGCCCGTGTGTGCAGTCGGACAGGGGGTATCAGCGCTGTGTTGCGCCACAGAGGGAAACAGATGGATCTTCAATGGCTATAGTTTGACTGGGGTGTGTTCAATCTAAATGTTTGAAATTTCCATCTATGGCTAACTGATTTTGAAACTCGTCGCCATTAATTCTGACTGTTAATATTTATGTGCTTTTCCTGAAGCCATCAGTGTTTGAACTTGTGCGAAGCCCAGACTTTGCCAACCTGCCTTTAATCGTGGAAGATTTTGTGAAGGACAGCGGTGGCTCATACACCGGTGAGTGCACCTTCATAATGGCTGATGTCTGGAACGAATTTTTTAAAAACTGATTCGAGAATATCTTTTCAACTTCATTTTGCAGCAAGCCAAGAGGATGCTGTGCACGTTGTCACGGACAGACACCTGATAACTGGACAAAACACGCAGTCCACCTGGCTTGCTGTCAACAATTTAATTCTGCTGTCTGGTGCCAAGTAAGATTAGCTGTAAAAACGTTTGAACTTTCAATACACTTGAGTATGAAATAATTTCATTCGTCAAGGTCTTATTTTGAAAATGTATATTGCACCTGTCAACACTTTCAAAATGTATTTGCAGGAAATGTTATTGTATTATTTGTTTTGAATACACATGGCTTGATTTGTCCCGCTAAAGCAGGGGTCGGGAACCTTTTTGACTAAGAGAGCCATAGGAGTAAAATATTTAGAAATGTTTTTCAGTGAGATGCACACACACACGCGGACGCAAACACGCACGCACGTGCGGCCACTTTTCAATAAAAGGTCAGAATGTATTATTTAAAATAACTTTGTGATAGCACTCACCGTTAACATGAATGGTTTTCCATTCCTCGTGATTGGTAAAAATCCAGGCAAACGCCAACTGCAGCCCCAACAGGAAATGAACGGCGAAAAAGCATATGTATTTAGTTTTATCGGCGAGCCATATGCAATCATCAAAAGAGCCATAGGTTCCCGACCCCTGCGCTAAACAAAAATGGCCTTCCTGACAAAAAAAATGTACAACTAAACTTCACAACTTGATTTATTTGCATGAATGACACAGAAAACAGACCAAATGTACCTTGTATTCGTCATAATCAAAAATGAAGCCTTCAGTGGCTCAATGCAGGAGTTCATGTCACTTTCAAACCAACCGGACCTAAGCAGCAAATTAACTCTTTCGTGAAAAATGTGTATTATCTGTGTGCTGATACTCAAATGAGGTCATAAAAGTAGTCCAACCCCTGTCCAAGCTCCCATAAGGAGATGCCAGTACCCAGTTTTTCAGCTGCAGCAATCCTCATGTGCACTGACTGGAAAGGCAAAAAAATTCAACATAAATCCTAAACATGATTTGTCATGATATTGTTCATCATTTAAAGGACAACCGGTACCATTTTTTTGTTTCCTAACCGACATAAGAAAAACGTTTCATAGCATCTAAAATACCCAAAACACGCAGGCTGATATTTTTAGTCAAATTCAAAACACCAATAAAAATGACTTAAAGTGTCCAAAAACTACTTCAAAATGACCTCAGAAAGTTTCGGAAGGTCCCGTCCCCTTGTTCGTGACGTCACGCCAGGACATCTTGCCTTGCTCGAGAATCAAAACAATGGCTTCAGATTCGGAGAAGATGCTTTCTTGTTACTCATCCAGTTATGAAAATGATTCAAATAATTCTGAAGAGGAAAGCATAAATGTTCACAATCGATGAAAGAAGTCCTTCCATCTCATTTTGAGGCGTCTGGACTCCAATGTAAAGTCCCAGAAAATGCACAAGATGGCGCCCAAGCTCTGTTGGAAATGGGTTGATTGGTCTGCTGGGAATTTGTGTCAAATAGTCGTCTTGGTTCAACACGCAACCATTCACCATCGCGTTATTAATGTTTTTTCCTTCTAACTTCGCCATCAACACGAAGTTTTCAGACCAAACAAAGTACCCAAAATGCACTGTGTGTCGCTTTCTCAGTCAGGGGCATTCCAGACGTGACGTCACGTCAGGCATCGCCATCAGCTCAAAAACAAGACTTCCTGAATATTCAGCGCGAGTCTTAAAACGTAAAATATAGTTATATGCTACTGTATTTTACTTTTTAAGACTCTCGCTGAATATTCCGTAAGTCTTGTTTTTGAGTTGGTGACGAGTCCTCACATCATGTCACTGAAGGAACGCCCCTGACCGAGAAAGGACACATTGCAACAGTCCTTTCATCTCATATACTTTGTTTTTTCTCAAAACTTAGTGTTGATCCGTGTTGATGGCGAAAATAGAAGGAAAACACATAAATAACCTGATGGTGAATTGTCGTGTGTTGCACCAAGACTACTATTTGATATTCGCTGACAAAACTTCCAAGCAGACAATTTTGTCGCCATATTCTGCCTTTTTTGGGTACTGTGAGTACTAAAGAATTGTTCACTACATTTCTCTCCAGAAGCATCAAAATGACCGGAATAAATTCTTTAATCGATTGCAAACATGTATGCTTTCCTCTTCAGAACTATTTGAATCATATTCATAACTGGATGAGTAACAAGAAAGCATATTTTCCGAATCTGAAGCCATTGTTTTGATTCTCGAGCAAGGCAAGACGTCTTGGCGTGAGGTCACGAACAAGGAGGCGGGACCTTCTGAAACTGGCCATTATGTGACTGTAAAGTGTTCTTTTGAGACTTTTGAAAGGCGCTTATAAATGAAATGTATTATTATTACTTCCGGGTTCAATTTGAAGTAGTTTTTGAACACAAGTCATTTTTATTGGTGTTTTGCATTTGACTAAAAATATCATACTGCGTGTTTTGGGTATTTTAGATGCTATAAAACGTTTTTCTGAGGTCAGTTAGGAAACGAAAAAGTGGTGTCGGTTGTCCTTTAGGTGTGCGCACTAATGAGTCTTTGCACGCAGAGCCCGTGTGTGCAGTCGGACAGGGGGTATCAGCGCTGTGTTGCGCCACAGAGGGAAACAGATGGATCTTCAATGGCTATAGTTTGACTGGGGTGTGTTCAATCTAAATGTTTGAAATTTCCATCTATGGCTAACTGATTTTGAAACTCGTCGCCATTAATTCTGACTGTTAATATTTATGTGCTTTTCCTGAAGCCATCAGTGTTTGAACTTGTGCGAAGCCCAGACTTTGCCAACCTGCCTTTAATCGTGGAAGATTTTGTGAAGGACAGCGGTGGCTCATACACCGGTGAGTGCACCTTCATAATGGCTGATGTCTGGAACGAATTTTTTAAAAACTGATTCGAGAATATCTTTTCAACTTCATTTTGCAGCAAGCCAAGAGGATGCTGTGCACGTTGTCACGGACAGACACCTGATAACTGGACAAAACACGCAGTCCACCTGGCTTGCTGTCAACAATTTAATTCTGCTGTCTGGTGCCAAGTAAGATTAGCTGTAAAAACGTTTGAACTTTCAATACACTTGAGTATGAAATAATTTCATTCGTCAAGGTCTTATTTTGAAAATGTATATTGCACCTGTCAACACTTTCAAAATGTATTTGCAGGAAATGTTATTGTATTATTTGTTTTGAATACACATGGCTTGATTTGTCCCGCTAAAGCAGGGGTCGGGAACCTTTTTGACTAAGAGAGCCATAGGAGTAAAATATTTAGAAATGTTTTTCAGTGAGATGCACACACACACGCGGACGCAAACACGCACGCACGTGCGGCCACTTTTCAATAAAAGGTCAGAATGTATTATTTAAAATAACTTTGTGATAGCACTCACCGTTAACATGAATGGTTTTCCATTCCTCGTGATTGGTAAAAATCCAGGCAAACGCCAACTGCAGCCCCAACAGGAAATGAACGGCGAAAAAGCATATGTATTTAGTTTTATCGGCGAGCCATATGCAATCATCAAAAGAGCCATAGGTTCCCGACCCCTGCGCTAAACAAAAATGGCCTTCCTGACAAAAAAAATGTACAACTAAACTTCACAACTTGATTTATTTGCATGAATGACACAGAAAACAGACCAAATGTACCTTGTATTCGTCATAATCAAAAATGAAGCCTTCAGTGGCTCAATGGAGGAGTTCATGTCACTTTCAAACCAACCAGACCTAAGCAGCAAATTAACTCTTTCGTGAAAAATGTGTATTATCTGTGTGCTGATACTCAAATGAGGTCATAAAAGTAGTCCAACCCCTGTCCAAGCTCCCATAAGGAGATGCCAGTACCCAGTTTTTCAGCTGCAGCAATCCTCATGTGCACTGACTGGAAAGGCAAAAAAAATTCAACATAAATCCTAAACATGATTTGTCATGATATTGTTCATCATTTAAAGGACAACCGGTACCATTTTTTTGTTTCCTAACCGACATAAGAAAAACGTTTCATAGCATCTAAAATACCCAAAACACGCAGGCTGATATTTTTAGTCAAATGCAAAACACCAATAAAAATGACTTAAAGTGTCCAAAAACTACTTCAAAATGACCTCAGAAAGTTTCGGAAGGTCCCGTCCCCTTGTTCGTGACGTCACGCCAGGACATCTTGCCTTGCTCGAGAATCAAAACAATGGCTTCAGATTCGGAGAAGATGCTTTCTTGTTACTCATCCAGTTATGAAAATGATTCAAATAATTCTGAAGAGGAAAGCATAAATGTTCACAATCGATGAAAGAAGTCCTTCCATCTCATTTTGAGGCGTCTGGACTCCAATGTAAAGTCCCAGAAAATGCACAAGATGGCGCCCAAGCTCTGTTGGAAATGGGTTGATTGGTCTGCTGGGAATTTGTGTCAAATAGTCGTCTTGGTTCAACACGCAACCATTCACCATCGCGTTATTTATGTTTTTTCCTTCTAACTTCGCCATCAACACGAAGTTTTCAGACCAAACAAAGTACCCAAAATGCACTGTGTGTCGCTTTCTCAGTCAGGGGCATTCCAGACGTGACGTCACATCAGGCATCGCCATCAGCTCAAAAACAAGACTTCCTGAATATTCAGCGCGAGTCTTAAAACGTAAAATATAGTTATATGCAGTGGAAAATTTGTAAAATACGCTCAGTGGAAGTCATTTGAAGTGATTTTACAAATTATGGACACAACTTGTCCGGTGGCGTCAGTTGTCCTTTAAAATTTCATTGATCATTCAGATGGGTTTTTTACACAGTGCATTTAAATAACGTTGTACCTTCAATGATGGGTAGTACACCACACGTTTCACTCCGTTGCTTCTGAAAGAAAGCGACGATGTATCAGTTTGGAGCGAC
Organism: Hippocampus bargibanti; assembly: GCF_051943395.1. Lineage (NCBI taxonomy): Eukaryota > Metazoa > Chordata > Actinopteri > Syngnathiformes > Syngnathidae > Hippocampus > Hippocampus bargibanti. The sequence continues at coordinate 10,046,264 of NC_142738.1, read as the reverse complement.
CATGTTGGTGGTCAATGACGAAGAAACAAAGAGACATTTCTTTACCTCTTGTAGGTCAAGTAATGCTCAGCATTGTAGTCATCCCAGAGGATTTTTGGCTTGTGTTCCCGCAAAATTTCGATGTACCTGTCAGAGGTCACACATTGAACGAAAATATCAGTCATGCGTAAGAGTAGGGCAGTATCATAATACTCACCTTCTCCCAAGGACGGGTTCGGTTTGCTCATTTGAAAAGTCGAGGCCGTACAAATTGAGTCCAAGCAGAATTTTGGATCTCCACTCCTTCTTGGGGTCCAGCTGGAGGACGCAGTCATTTACCCAAGACACAGGGGAACTCGGACCTGGCCTGAAAACATTCAGCGCGTCTCATTCTTCACAACTTTCTTCATATAACACTGCAGGTGCAAGGATGTGCCTCTGAACATTGACGCCATCTTATTGTGCAATCTGGAAAGCAGCCACGATGTCACTTTTCCACATTTTTGTTATGTTACTGTTATTCCAAAATGGATTTCCCCTCCCTCAAATTACTACACGCATCATCTCATATAACAACTTTAACTCCTTCACTGCCAGACGATGTGCAAAAATGTGTCCACTCCAGTGCCAGGGTTATTGCCATTGTCACTCGAATTCCAGGACCCACAGAATATTGAGTTTTAAGACTACAAAAACATTCAACGCAGCGCAAGAAACCTTATACCATCTTCTTTCATCAGAAAAAAAATAGGTAATTCCTAAATTATATGGGTCGGGAGTTATCTGAGCTTGAAATGGGGGCGGCTGTCCAAAATATAATGCAGTGTTGGTTTATATAGCACTTAAACAACAGCTGAAGCTGGACCAAAGCGCTAACATGGAAAGAAAGGAAATGCTGCCCCTTGTGGAATGTAAAAAAGCATTGCCAGAAGCCAAGGCCAGCGCTTTATTGGCACACAATCAAGAAAAAAACAAAACCCAAACAAATTCCAGGACCCACAGAATATTGAGTTTTAGGACTACATAAATATTCAACGCAGCGTGAAGAAACCTTAGACTCTCTTCTTTCATCAGAAAAAAAAGAGTTAATTTCTAAGGTCTAGAGTTATCTGAGCTTGAAATGGGGGCGGCTGTCCAAAATACAATGCAATACATGTTGGTTCATACAGCGCTTGAACAACAGCTGAAGCTGGAACAAAGTGCTAAGATGGGAAAAAAAGGAAATGCTGCCCCCCTCGTGGAAGGGAAAAACATTGCCAGAGGTATGACCAGCACTTTATCGGCCCCCCTCAAGAAAAAAACCAAAACCCGAACAAATTCGGGTTTTTGGTGCTCCACGTCATATTTTCAATTCCAGAATAAATTTGGGAATGGCAGTGATTGAGTTAAAATTAATATCTGTGCAATTGTGATTTTTCTTTTGAACTTGGAACCCCCACCCCTAAATGTTTTATTTATTTATTTTACATTAAGCATTGTTTTTAAGTGAAGTGAAGAATATTTGCCCTTACTTGCCACCACTGGAGAAGTCGTACGTCATGAGGCTGAAGCCGTCCACCATTGGAGCCAGTTGCTCAAACTCCTCCCTGCCAAACATGCCAGCCTGCCCAGTACTGATCAGGAGAAAAATTCCCCACAAGGTAAATATCGTCACCGCCGACACGATAACTCATCTTACCTGCTTCACTCACCTCGTCACGGCGGGAGGAATGACGAGGATGCAATGTAATAAATTAGCCTTCAATGACTCACAGGTGTGTGTTACCAAGTGCACCAGTTCCCTGTTGGACGCACACAGACGGCGTTTCATCCTCGGACAGGTCAGGGGTGAGTTTGCTGCTATTTAAAGTTCAAAAGTCCCTGCAGATATTTGACCATTGAGAGAAAAAAAACCTCACTTTCTTTTATTGCCTGCCAATTGGCTCCACAGCTCCAAAGTGAAACCGTCAAATCCCTCAGACTGTGGTACCAAAACAAATGACATGGACAAAAGAATACGGTCACTTCAATTAAAAAGACATTCCTTGCAGTGAATTGAAGCGCAAGTTTACCTTTGCAACCTTAACAAGCTCAATTCCAAGCTCCTCAATCTCATCTTCGCTGGTCAGCACGCTCAGGTAGTCCTGATAGGACCAGCCGTCAAACAGCAGCCTCGGCACTGACCACAAACAACCCCGAGTCAGAATCGGGGAAAAAAAACACACAGAGCATCATATACTCACCAATCTTCACTTTTTTGTTAGACTTGCGCACCGCTTTGACCCAGCCTGGAAAGACAAAAATACTTAAAGGACAACCGACGTCTCCGGACAAGTTGTGTCCATAATTTGTAAAATGGCTTCAAATGACTTCTACTGAGCGTATTTTACAAAGATTCCACCGCATATAGCTATATTTTACGTTTTAAGACTCGCACTGAATATTCCGGAAGTCTTGTTTTTGAGTTGGTGACGAGTCCGTACGTGACGTCACTAAAGGAACACGCCTGACCGAAAAACAGACACATTGTAGCAGTCCTTCCATCACGTCAATGCTTGTTTGGTCTGAAAACCTCGTGTTGAACCAGAAAGAGCCAGAAGAGGGCGTCCAAGCTCCATGTAAGGAATTTATCTGCTTGTGGAAACGGGCTGATTAATTCCTCACAAGAATTTGGACGCCATTTTCTGCTTCTTTTTGGGTGATACATCCCCCCCCAATGTTGCCTCAAAATGGCACGGAATAAATTCTTTAATCGATTGCAAACATGTATGCTTTCCCCTTCAGAACTATTTGAATCATATTCATAACTGGATGAGTAACCAGAAAGCATATTCTCAGAATCTGAAGCCATTGTTTTGATTCTCCAGCAATGCAACACGTCTTGGCGTGACGTCACGAACTGGGGGTGGGACTTTCTGAAAATGCCCAATTCGCAGTTCAATTTTTTTGCAGATTTTGGACACTTTAAGTCATTTTTATTGGTGTTTTGCATTTGAATAAAAATATCATACCTATCCCATATCATGTGTGTTTTGTGTGTTTTGGGTATTTTAGATGCTATAAAAATGTTTTTCTGATGTCAGTTAGGAAACAAAAAACTGATGTCGGTTGTCCGTTAAAGAAGTCTGAATGACTTTAAATTAAAAAAAAAATCGAGTTAGTACACCTGTGTCATGGTCATGAAGCCCCGTGACCTCAAAGCGCTCACGCCCTCGCCGGCGGAGTTGGAGCCACACCGGAGACACTGAAGTCAGTTTGGGGCCAAACAGCTTGGCAATGTCATAGCCGTGGGAATTCCACTAGTGAAGATAAACAATAGAAGACCTTTTAAGTGTGGCAAATGCTGCCGCGTGAGGCAGGGAACGATGTTAGAAAGAAGCCGATTTTTTTTTTCTCCTTCTCTGAGCGAGACTGAGACTTTGTGTTGATTGTTGGCGATGGTGTGTATTTTCTTGAAAATGTAGAATGTGCATCTATAAGATAAACACTAGATAGTGTGGCATTACTTGTTTCTGTGTCCAATTTAAAAGACAGACCTTTATTTTGACTTAACAGGGTGATTGACAATGTGTATAATTTCTTTCTCAGTTACATGGGATTATACTGAGAGCTATTTATGTTTTGACTCATGCTTTTACCCATTTACGCTTTTTTATATGAACACAAATTCATTAAAAATCAAAATAAAATCAAAGGTGAGTATCAAATGGGTTCAAACGGAGTATATAATTAACAATATAAATATATGCAATTAACAACAATGAATGTGGCAAGAAACAACAATACATTTGAAAATAAATGTATCTGTGTTGATATGAACACGCTTGGCATAAATGGGTTTAATCGATTGCAAATTGCATCTCTCAGTATGCAGTGTTGGATACTACAACCCTCAATTTGTGAGTTACATATACAATTTAAAACAAAAGCAATACAAACACACGTGTTATTCACTAACCGTTAACCGGTGGAGATATTGAAACTTACAGGTGTAACATAACCAAGTACTTCTCCTTTGAACATCCTCTGGATCTGAGCCCAATATCTCTTCTCCTCCCTTACAATATCCTTCCAGTTAACTGCTTTTGCCACCAGTCCTCTCTCCAACACCGACTCTGATGCCGGAGATGCCTGGGCACCAAACACACAATGATACTGTCAAAAATGCACCTTTCTGCAAATGGTTAAAAGAATAACATGAGTAACTGGCGTCCTCATAAATCTGTCACACCTACATGAATAGTTACAACAGTAAATATACACCGCAGCAGATTCCAAAACTGTTTTAGTGTCATTTATACAGAAAAAAATAAGGTTGGCAAGATTCAGACTTTATTCTCATATTTCTGAGATTAAAGTCAAAATTCTGACTTTATTCTCAGAATTCTGACTTTAAAGGACAACCAACACCATTTCTGTTTCCTAACTGACATTAGAAAAACGTTTTATAGCATATAAAATACCCAAAACACACAGGCTGATATTTTTAGTCAAATGCAAAACACCAATAAAAATGACTTCAAGTGTCTAAAAAGTACTTCAATTTGAAACCGGAAGTTGCCAGTTTCAAAAGGTCCCGCCCCCATGTTTGTGGTGTCACGGCAAGACGTCTTGCCTTGCTCTAGAATCAAAACAATGGCTTCAGATTCGGAGAAGATGCTTTCTTGTTACTCATCCAGTTATGAATATGACTCAAATACAGTAAAGTCTCGTTATATCGATATCGGATATATCGATAGTCCCGGTTATATCGATGCTATTTCTATGCACGCACGGGGAAAATTACATGCAAACAGGGTTGGATATATCGATAGTCCCGGTTATATCGATATTTTTTCGGACTCCCTTGAATATCGATATAACGAGACTTTACTGTAGGTCTGAAGAGGAAAGCATAAATGTTTGCAATCGATCAAAGAAGTCCCAACTTGTATCAAATAGTAGTCTTGGTACAACACACAACAATTCACCATCGCGTTATTTATGTTTTCCTTCTCATTTTGCCATCAACATGATGTTTTCAGACCAAACAAAGTGCCCAAAATGCATTGTGTTGCTTTCTCGGTCAGGGGCGTTCCAGACATGACGTCACGTCAGGCATCGTCATCAACTCGAAAACAAGACTTCCTGAATATTCAACGTGAGTCTTAAAACGTAAAATATAGCCATATGCCGTTGTCCTTTAAAGGGAGAATTCTGACTTTATTCTCAGAACTCTGACTTTAAAGTCACTCATATTCACTCATCACATCATAATCACTCATATAGGACAACCGACGTCTCCGGACAAGTTGTAAAATGGCTTCAAATGACTTCTACTGAGCGTATTTTACAAAGATTCCACCGCATATAGCTATATTTTATGTTTTAAGACTCACGCTGAATATTCCGGAAGTCTTGTTTTTGAGTTGGTGACGAGTCCTCACCCTACGTCACTGAAGGAACGCCCCTGACCGAAAAAAAGGACACATTGTAGCAGTCCTTCCATCACGTCAATGCATTTTGCTGTACTTTGGTCTGAAAACGTTGTATAGGACCAAAAAGAGGCAAAAGAGGGCGAAAAAGCTCCATGTAAGGAATTAATCAGCCTGTGGAAACGGGCTGATTAATTCCTTACACGGCTTTGTCGCCATTTTCTGCCTTTTTTGGGCGCGACATTTCCCACCCCTGATGCCTCAAAATGACACAGAATAAATTATTTAATCGATTGCAAACATGTATGCTTTCTTCTTCAGAACTATTATATCCGATATCGATATAACGAGACTTTACTGTATTTGAGTCATATTCATAACTGGATGAGTAACAAGAAAGTATCTTCTCCGAATCTGAAGCCATTGTTTTGATTCTCGAGCAAGGCAAAACGTCTTGCCATGACACCACGAACATGGGGGCGGACCTTCTGAAACTGGCCACTTCCGGTTTCAAATTGAAGTACTTTTTAGACACTAAGTCATTTTTATTGGTGTTTTGCATTTCATTAAAAATATCATACTGGGTGTTTAGGGTATTATATATGCATATATAAACGTTTTTGTGATGTCAGTTAGGAAACAAAAAAGTGATGTCGGTTGTTCTTTAAAGTCAGAATTCTGCCAACCTTATATTTTTTCCTTAAATGGCCCTAATCCTCTGTCGTACATTTAGCACTCATGTTATATTACTCTTAAAAATAAATTCCTTCCATATTTGATTTTACATGCTTATGGATATACACAAAGGTCTTTGTTTTGCGTACATAATGTATCATTTCAATATACTTGATAGGAATTAAAACTATAGCTGCACAACATATCCCCCCCCCCCCCCCCCAAAAAAAAAAAAAAAAACATTGTCATTGCGAGACCCGTGGAATGTTGGCAGGGTATAGATTCGTGTACGACGTGTTTTATGGCTTCGATGTGCTTTTCATCAAAAATCCACGATAACTTTACTGAAGTCGCAAATATGACTGCGTATACATTTGTCTTACGTCGGCGATAAAGGTAAGTGATATCAAAGTAAGCGCGTCGCTCACCTCATGTTCACGCTCAGCTTTCTGAGCTTTCTTCAAATCAGTTTTCGAGAGTGTTCCACTGACCAATGAGGAGAAACAAGAACAAACCACGACAACTAACACCAATAACGTTATTCTCATTTCCAAATAAAAAGCAAACTATGAATTTTACGGTGGACGAAAAAAATGGTGTCTCGGTCAGCTATGTGGGTTCGCGTGATGAACAAAAGCCGTAGAGAACATTTCCGGCTCTGCGTTCAAGTCGTGCTGACTGGGGAGTTTATCCGGGTAGCTAACGAATAAACAACTTTTGGGTGGAAAAAAATTATCACAGATAGCTTGTAGTGAGGAGCTTGATTGACAACGTGCCAATGTCATGTCAACACAACTCCCTTGGTCGCTTCCGCTGTTGTGTTTTTCAAAATAAAAGGCCTGTAAGAAATCGTTTTCCTCCAATCATCCTATAATGCAGTGTTTTTCAACTTTTTTTGAACCAGGGCACGTTTTTACATCGGAATTTTTTTTTGCTGCACACCACGAACCATCTCGCAGGAAAGAGGCAATCAGTGGCGTGTTGCCACACGGACGAATATGAAATTACCCTCCCAGTCTTTTCAGCACGGACACAGGACAATGAAATAATATTGTCAGAAAATGTTTAAAAATGTAATTTGAAAAAGGGGGCATTGGATAGTTTCTCGCGGCACACCTGACAATCTCTTACGGCACACTAGTGTGCCGCTGCACAGTGGTTGAAAATCACTGCTACAATGAAACAGGGTTGTATATTTCAACTTGCGTGTAACCGTCCATTGGACCCGTCTGTCTGTCTGTCTGTCTTCAAGTGTAATTTTAGTAGCAACACGTGTCTTTAAACATTAAGTATGTGCTCACGCACTTAACGCCCACTTCGACAAGTTCGGCTTGTCCTTGCCAGTAAAACTTCCAGGGCTGGTTTCTAGCCCCAGCCCATCGCTGGTTGCATGAAATATGTTCGCCCCAGGTAACTTGAACGTCTATAAAGACACCGTTGATGCTGGAAAATACTGTACGTAGACATTTTAAGCGGGTTATGCTGTTACCCGAGCAACTTATTTGCAGTATCTTCCCTGATCGCTTCAGGAGGACGATGCCATGCCACATTTTACAACAACGTGGCCTTGTAGTAAAAGAGGGAAGACAATAGACTGGGCCTTGAAGGCGTCATAATACAATGATAGTAAAATTCACAAATGTGGACATATGTTCTAAAACTGTGTGTATTTTATTGGTTTCCACAGAGGGACTCAATTACTGGTATCTCAAGACAAGGTGAAAAAAACAAGCCTGACAATAGATAATGAAGAAGGAACAAGTCTGGCATGATTTACAGCAATGTGATAGCTGGAGTGACTGAAGGAATGTCTGACAATGTTGAGACGTTTTTTTCTCCTTCGACAGAGAAACTTGCATTGTCACATTCAGCACGGTGATCATGTGCGAATGTTGAACGACAATAGAAATCAGACGTCCATCATGTAATTTGTTACAATTTTATTTTTGGTACGGATTCGAGCTAGCATCATCATCAAGTTGACATGTTTGACTTGCTTTTGCGGGCCACGTAAAGTGATATGGTGAGCCTAGGTCTGACCCCCGGGCTTTAGGTATGATGATGGAGGAATAACTGGATGAATGCACGGACACGGTCTTCACTTGTCTGCGATGGCCCACGTGATGGACTGAGAGCAGATGGTGAGGGGGAAGGAGCCGCTGCCCTCATCATGAATCCCAGGAGAAAAGTAAGGGAAGATCCTCTCGGTGAACTTGTCTTTAAATACGAAAATAGTTTTTGAATCTGCAGCGTTCACGAACGCCACCCTGCCCTTGTCGTAGTCCAGCTCCACCGTAATCCTATCTGGTTGCTGTTTCCATTCCAGTCGTGTGCGAGGTGAAGTGTGAGCCCACAGGACGCCCCCTATCACCCCTCCAATGATCCACACCCCGTCGGATGGCTTGAGGGACATGGCCCCCTTCCTTTGGATGGACTCCCGGACCACCCCGATGTACCAGTCTTTACCCCGGCTCACGTCCACCGTCCAGCTGTGTTTCCCGGACACGAAGCCGCCCGCCCCGAGTACGCACACTCCTCCCGTGCAGCGTTCCGGATTGTCCGGGAGGATCCGCTGACTGCTGTACTGCACGCAGCTTAACTCCTCAGAAAGCTCCAAATTAGCCTGAGCCGTGTTGGGATCCAACGTGATCGGAACTGGAAGATTATGAAGAGAAGATTTTCAATGGGTAAGAAAAATGCATGAATTCATTCATACAGGGTGTCTCAAAAAGAACCTGTACTCGTCTGACAAAGTTGTCAATCACTTTTACACACTAAAAATTGACAGAAATAGCTGAAACTCTGGTGAATAGCCTTCCATATAATAACTGAATAATGTGTGGTTGTCATTTGAAATAAATAGCTTTTTAATCAAAGCCACAATAGAAATTTTCATGACTACGCATCTTTTTAGGTCATCCTGTACTTGACTGTCACCATTTGCCGACTGTGGCAGTTTGTTGTTGACCACCCAGGTAAATATCCATCCACCTGTTCAATCAAGGTCAAGGGGTGCAGAATCATGGTTGATTTAGCCTGTACTGGTCACTCACAGGGCAGATATCGAGACAAACAAGCATTCAATCCAAACTTAACACGGTTTCCAAGTGGGAATTGAACCTGTGCTCCCAGCACTGATGGCCTGCAGACAAGTTGTGTCCATGTAAAATTACTTGAAATGACTTCTACTGAGCATATTTTACAAAGATTCCACCGCATATAGCTATATTTTACGTTTTAAGACTCGCGCTGAATATTCAGGAAGTCTTGTTTTCGAGTTGATGACAATGCCTGACGTGACGTCACGTGTGGAACGCCCCTGACCGAGAAAGCGACACACAATGCATTTTGGGTACTTTGTTTGGTCTGAAAATTCAGTGTTGATCCGTGTCGATGGCAAAATTAGCAGGAAAACACATAAATAACGCGATGGTGAATCATTGTGTGTTGCATCAAGATTACTATTTGATACGAGTTGACACAAATTCCCAGCAGACAAATCAGCCCATTTCCAATGGAGCTTGGGCGCCATCTTGTGCATTTTCTGGGACGCTACATTGGAGTCCAGACGCCTCAAAATGACACGGAAGGACTTCTTTGATCGATTGCAAACATTTATGCTTTCCTCTTCAGAACTATTTGAGTCATATTCATAAGTGGATGAGTAACAAGAGAGCATCTTCTCCGAATCTGAAGCCATTGTTTTGATTCTGGAGCAAGGCAAGACGTCCTGGCGTGATGTCACGAAAAAAGGGGCGGGACCTTCTGAAACTGAAACTTTCTGAGGTCATTTTGAAGTAGTTTTGGCACACGTTAAGTCATTTTTATTGGTGTGATTCATTTGACCAGTGACGTGCGGTGAGGTTCATGGCTGGTGAGGCACTGACGTCATCGATGACGTCACGTCTCGTCTCTACTTTAACGATAAATGTGAAAATTCAGCGATTTTGAAAAAAAATCCTAAAACGGTGAAGTTAAATGGACAAGAACTTTAAAGTACAAATCACTAAATACATCTAAGTGTTTAATTTATTTTTTCATTTGATATTTCCATGACAGCTTTCCATGATGACAGGTGAGGCACTGCCTCACCTGCCTCCACTGACTGCACGTCACTGCATTTGACTAAAAATATCAACCTGCGTGTTTTGGGTATTTTAGATGCTATAAAAGGTTTTTTTAATTTCAGTTAGGAAACAAAAAAATGGTGTCTGTTGTCCTTTAAACACCCTTATCATTTGACATCCTGATGATTAAAAAAAATCCTTTCTTTGAGAACTCACCATATTGAACGAGGTGCTCCATTTTCTTCCACACGTGAAATTTCAGTGAGGTCTGATGTGCGGCACAGTTGATAAGGATGTCTCTGATTATTTCCGGTTCCCTGATATTGCATTTGAGCCTGAGAAATACAATACAATTACATTTAGGATCATTAAATACAATTAAAGTAAAATCCATTCCAAAAATACATTAAAATACATTAAAATTAACTAAAATTAAATTAAATTAATTTAAATTAAATTTAATACAATTAAATGAAATAACATTAAGTACATGTAAATTAAATACAATTAAAGTAAAATGAAATAAAATACAATAAACTAAACTAAGATAAAAAAATACTATAAAATACACTAACATAAACTAATAGAAAATAAAATAAACAAATACAATAAAACTAAATTAAATAAAATACAATTAAATTAAATTAAGTATCATTAAGTACATTTAAATTAAATATAATTAAAGTAAAATAAAATAATATAAAATAAAATAATATAAAATGAAATAAAATAAAATACAATTTAATTAAGTAACATTAAATACATTTAAATTAAAGTAAACTAAAATACAATAAAATAAACTAAACGAAAATAAAACACAGTAAAATACAATTACATTAAATTATTTTTTTAGATCCATCATCAACATCTCATGAACTGTGTCACACATCCTGGGCATTTGCACACACTCACTTCTTCTTGGTGTCTTTGTAGTCCTGTGGAGTAAAAATGAGACATTTAAAAGTCACAAAGACTTTCAAAGAAGAAAAATCCATTGTGTTTATGCCTACCACCAAAAAAGATAAATCATCTCCGATGAGTCTTCTCTCTGTGTCCATGATCACCGACGCCAGGCTCTTCATCTGCTTCTCAATGCACTCTAGCTTGAAGGTCATCACTTTGACCTTCACTTGTACTTCCTGCGCGAGAGCCTGAAGTCTGGAGTCTTCCTCTTCGAAAAGGAACGTGTGCAACTTCTGGAACTCCTCCCTGATGGTTTTGTTATTTTCCTCCGCTTGTCTCTGTAATGTGACCGCAGCCTCTTAGTCAAACCGGGAACAATGAAGTCTGTGTGTATGTGTGTGTGTTGTAAACAAAACCTGTATAAATGTCCGTGTTCTTTCCCAGTTATCTCTCGTCTTGTTGAGAGTCTGCAGCTTCTTCTTCAGAGACTCCAGTCTGTCTGAAATGTCTTTCTAATATGTACACAAAAACATGGAATTGTCAACCTTGGGAAATCCCACTTAACCCTCCGCACCCTGCCCATCACCTTTTCTAGCTACTCCCCTCAGGCAGGCGCTACCGATCCATGCGCACAGAATCCAGCAGACATTTAAACAGCTTCTTCTCCCTAGCCATGATACTAGTGCAGAATGCTACCGGAGACAAATTCTTTGTGTCTTCTACATACTTGGCCAAGAAAAAAAATATTCTGAATCTGAGTTTCCTCTTAAATGTTATACTCACAAAAAATGGAAGATATTTGGCTTACAGTCGGTCTCAAAATGTTTTAAAATGTCAAAATAGGGTTTGCCGAAATAACTGATTCGTTGTCTGTGTAAACTCTCAGTCGTACAGGAGTGGTCCATCGATGAAAAGGTTTCTTCAGCCGTCATCTGTACTTCTTTCAAGGTGTCGATCTTTCGCTTCTCATCCAAGAGGCTTCGTCAGCTAACTAAAATTTTGCTGGTAGCCCTGGCCCTATATATATATCCCTACCGTCCAGTGTCAAAAGGAAATAATAGGGAATGAAACCAAAAATCCTTTAATTACTAAATGGAGAGGAATAGCAGTACCTTACATTGAAGCGGTTCCTTTGGCAACACAAAATTACTACTTACTTCAAACTGATAAACACTTTAAGACAAAAATTCGTGCATCCAAAGATAGGCTGCCAAATGAAAAACAAAGTAATGTATTTTATTCGATACATTGTAAAAATGAAGATTGTAAAGAGCAATACATTGGGGGAGATTAAACAAATTCTCAAAAAAAGACTTTATCAATATCACAGGGATAATACCAGTGGGCCTCAATCGGCAGTACATATGCACCTAAAAGCTAGCAACCTCTCATTTGACGACCGTGAGGTCAAAATCTTAGCGAAAGAAAATAGATGGTTTTAAAGGGAAGTAAAAGAAGCTATTTTTATAAAACAGCAAAACCATTCACTAAATCGCCATGGTGGTCTGAGATTTCATTTGGATCGTGCTTACAACAGACTTCTTAGATCGTCACCACATAGGCTTAGTCATGCTGATGAGGAGATACCAGAGTGAATGGGGCAATCAGGCCTGTCATAAACCATAATCAGTCAGGACAATAGAAGTAATCAGTCAGGACAAAAGAAGTAATCTGATTACCTTTGGGGAGTAGTCCACTGCTCCCCCCAACCTTAGAGCAGCGACCTATCATAGCAGAGGTCTGGCACCGCCACCTCTGGTTAGTAGGGACATATATATAGAGGGCCAGAGCTACCAGCAAAATTTTAGTTCGCTGACGAAGCCTCTTGGATGGGAAGCGAAACGTCCGACACCTTCAAAGAAGTACAGATGATGGCTGAAGAAACCTATTCATCGATTAACTGATTGTTTTGACAGAAAAAAAATGTATCACTAAAAATCACTTGTTTGGTGACTTCACGCGTACATCATTGATATGCGAAATATTTGATAGATTTTGGAAGATAGCCCCACATTCTACAAAAGACTACTTCCTGACTGTCTATCAGGGTGAAAGTAAAATGCCCTCGAACATTCCCGAGTTAAATTTAATGACCATATCTAAATTTTTGAACACACGTCCAACCCTTTTCGGGCATTTTTTTTTTTTTTTTTTTTTGCTGAACTTATCATAAAGCAAAAATTCATATCAGGGCGGATCCATTCAGTCTGTTGTTTTTCTCTTTGCTTTCAAATCCGTTTTTGGTATCAATTTCTGCGCTAAGCGCGCTTTGTTCTGTTCTGATTTGGTGTCTGAATTGTTCACTTTCATCCCTTTCTGTGACCCTTCCAGTTCATCTGCATCTGTTTCAACATGCGGATGACACTGCGACAAGAGCTCGAGAGAAATCGCGCTGTTTAAATCCTGCCAATCGTGAGGTAAAGTTGATTAATAGTTCTTGAGCTGATAACGGAAAAAAATGGGAACGGCATCACCAATACTGCATTTTAGTTATTTTGGTCCATTTTTCATCCTGAACTTTTTGTGAGCAGCATGATGAGAGTGATGGAATTTCAATGTTGTACCTTCTTCTGATTGGCAGCCTCATCCAGCGGGCAGCACTCGTGAATTTTGTGCCTTTTGGACATTTGGCACACCAGGCAAATGGGCTCCTCGTCCTTCTGACAATAAACGCTGAGCTTCTCCTCGTGAAAGCGGCAACGGTCTCGACTCATCTTCTCCACTTGATACTGGTCCGCTGCAATCTTCAGCGCCAAATTGATGGGTGGTCGTTTGGGAACGGACACCACCTGACACACCGGACACTCTTGACATCCTTTCCATTTCCAGAACTGCTGCAGACAAACTTTGCAAACGTTGTGTCCGCACTGGAGGAGAACGGGGAAGCAGTAGATGTCCGTACACCGAGGACAAATGAGATCCGCTCTGGAGATGACGCTGTGCGTTGCCATTATCGTGAAGAGGGACGCAAACGTGAGTCGAGTATCCGTGCGGGTCTTGACTGCTCTTCTGCTCAACTGAACGCTCACGTTTCATTCCGCACGCACTGTCACCATCAATGCTGGCGAACTCGTTAAACTGGTTCAATGCAAACTCATTTATAGCCGATACGTGTCAGAAATTGCGCGCGTGCAGCTGCTGCTCGTAATTCACGTCCGGAAAGCTTTTTATCATTTCCTGCCATTAACTCATTCGCTGCCATTCCCAAATTTATTCGGGAATTGAAAAGTGTGACGCTGAGCATCATTCCCGAATTTGTTCAGGTTTTGTTTTTTCTCGCGAGGGGGGTGTCGATGAAGCGCTGGTCAGACCTCTGGCAATGTTTTTCCCTTCCACGAGGGGGCAGCATTTGCCTCTTGTCCATATTAGTGCTTTGTTACAGCTTGAGAGAGAGAGAGAATACGTGTATGGTGAGTTATAAACATTTTTAACATAGAATTTTCTAACACTAAAATAGAGGACATTTTCCATGTTGCCATCATTTCATTCATTCTGGAGAATAAAAATCCCAGATTAAAGATGATTGTCAACAAGGAAAGGTTCGTTCGTCATGGTTTGATTCTGTTTTTCCTCTCTTATTCATACAGTTCAAGTCGAGGATTCCTTATGTTAAACTTTTGTAATTTGCTTTGATGATGCTTCGTGCCCCTCTGTTGTCTACTGCCAGGGCAGAAATGCAAACGATAATGTGATCTAACTCAAATCGGGACAATTTCATATTTTCAGACTTCATGTGACATTTTCAAGATTTTGCAAACAACAAAATTCGGAAAAGAAAAAAAGTGCAACCAAGAACACTTGAACTATTTATTAGAAAACAATCTTTGAAAATGTGTTTAATATTTCCCAGTTGTGAGACACGTAACCATCAGTAACAAAAAATACAAATATATCCACAAACATCCACACGTTTCAGGTCACAGCTTTCTTGTGCGCTTTGTCTTGGTCGTCGTTTCTGATTCGTGCGCAGACGGCAGTTTTTTCTTGAGTTTAGTTTGATCCGCACCACCTCTTCTACTCCTGGTGACCTGCTGTCGACGACTGCGTTCCCTTAGTGGTCGCTCAGCTGAGGTAGACACTTCCTCCTGTAGTGTGTGTTAGAGGTAAGATTGGGCCAAAAAAAAATAAATAGACGCGAGCAAACCCGAAATTTCACGTCATTTGTGAGGACTCGAAGAGGATTTATAATTACAAATGAAAGCCTTTGTAACGAAATCTAAGTTCAGCAAGACTGTATAAACATTTACATCTTTTATATTTCTGTGCAGGTTCCATGAACCAACGACGGTGATACCTCGGCTTACGAACGCTTTAGCTCACGAACATTAAATTCGCAAACATATAGTCTTGGCTGACTAACTAGTTTTCGGCGGGGGAACCAAACCACATAGCGCCACGGTGCCTGGCGGACTCGTTTTCATCACCCCTTTCTTTGAGTGCGGATGTGGTTTGTTATCGAGGATACTTTTGCTATTATGGGACCGAAGAAGGCCCGACTTCAGGCTAGTGTTAAGGCGAAGAGGACACAAAAGAAAAGCTTCTGTTGATTTGGATTAATGAAAAGCAGCTAGCAGGGGACAGTGCGAGTGAGGGTATTATCGCCGAGAAAGCACGGCAACTTCAATCGGATATTATCGACCTGGAAGTTCGTCATCCATTGACAACTACCATCACAAAGTTAAATAAAACAACTTCATTATACAGTACAGTTTATTTCTTTATTTACAATAAAATAGCGCATTTATTATACATAAAATAATGTATATTTTGTGTACTTTTAAGGCTTATGGGAGCAGATTATTCTAATTTTAATGATTTCTTATGGGAAATACACGTTTGGAAGACTAACTTTTCGCCTTACACACACTTTCTGGGAACCAATTATGTTCGGGAGCTGAGGTGTCACATAACGTCCTTATGAAAGGCGGCACTTAGAAGGAGAGAGCGGGGGCAATAACCCAACGTGCTCTGGCTGTGTGCTCCCATTTAGTAGTTAACAATGACCTTACTGCTTTTTAAAAATACTTATTTAAAGTCTTCCTTAGTTTAGTATCCATACATCGTTTAAGTATACATTTTCATAAACGTAAAAAAAAAAAAAGTCCGCTAGACAGAAGCCCCGCCCCACCCAGCTAGAGCCTGACCCGAACGCAATGATTGACATTTTGAACCCAACCCGAAATTCGGTCTGAATATCTCACCTCTGGTGTGTGTTCATCACCGAACAATGACTCATCGTAGTCCCAAAGAAAAACTGATGTACCTACGACACAAATACCATGTAAGAGCATAAAAACTAAATAGCGTCAAACACTTCTAATCAGCTTACCCATTCCAGACCCAATCACATCTCCCATTGGATTGAATTTATTGATCTGAAAATAGATTTACAATTATTTACATGGTCGATATTCATCATATTTTCAGTATTACAGTTCGATCGGAGGGGGAACACACACACACAAACAAAAAACACTTCGGTGTTATCCTTCAACAGACATAATCATGAATACAGGTAACATCCGACTTACGACCAGATCGACTTACGACCCGTACTTACGACCGTATTATTAAAAATTTTAATTCTACGCCTGGCACCGCAACACACTAGCAGGCCGGCAACGCGTAGAACAATTTTGGCCAGGCAGCCAGCATCTCACTCACGCACAGCAGGGGGGGAGTTTGCATGTCCTTTAGCCTCCGAGTCTCTATTCAGTATTTTGAGTGGATTTCGACTTTTCAACTTACGACCGTTTAGTTCAAGGGTGTCAAAGTCATTTTTTGCCACGGGCCACATTGTCGTTATGGTTTCCTCTCGAGGGCCGTTATGAATTTGGGGAAGCCATTAGAATGTTTAAATCCCTTCAAATATTACATATAGAGCACTCAGCAAATTAATGAATAACTCATTTTCAAATCTGAAGTCAAGGATAATGACTTTTATTGTGGTTGACATCCAAAAATATGAAATTTTGGCTCAGATTTTAGCAATCATCATGGAATTTAATAAGTTTGATTTGCTTTCGCGGGCTGAAAAAAAATGATGTGGCGGGCCGGATTTGGCCCGCGGACCTTGACTTTGACACCTGTGGTTTAGTTGGAACGGAACTCAGTTGTAAGTCGGATGTTACCTGTCTATTTGTCATTTTGAATTCTAGAGGACCTGCGATTGGCTGGAAACCCATTCAATATGTACCCAGCCTGCTGCCCGAAGACGGCTTGGATCGTCCCTACCACGCCCCGTGACCCATGTGACAATAAGTGGATCGGAAAATGGATTAATGGATTAGCAAGGATAAAGAATATATGCCTGTGAGTCCTGTATTTTTTTTTCTTTGCCTTTCGGGTTGCTCCACTATTACAGTTCAAATATGTTTCTTTGTACCCATCAATGACGTTTTCCGACGTGTAAGCATTAAACTAGCAGGGCATTCTTTCGGCATAAACTACGCCAATCGTTTTTTTTCCCCCCAAGGTTGACAGATGCATCATTCCAGAGGTGTAATATTCAGTTATTTTACGTGCATGTCAACTGTCTGCTCAGTCCTACTCACACATTTGATTCCTTCAACATTGGGATCGTGTAACTGACACACAAGCTCGGCTGTGTTGGAATCAAAGATGTCAATGGTCCTCTGGTTTTCCGGGCAAATCCTGTGGTTGGGATAACGACCCACCACAATAAGGTCATATACTGGATGCCACGTAGCCTGTAGGAATGTTGACAAAGCAAGTTTGGTATGTATTGTTTTTTTTCTTCTCCTGACTGGCATCAGGCACGTTTTGTAACAGCTTGGGAGAATTCTTAAACTAGTAAGTAAGAGACAACCAACCTTGATGGGTGTGATATGTTGAAAATGCCTGTGTGGATGTTGGATGATATTCTGAGGCTTCGACCAGTCAGAGGATGAATACACACGGATCTGGTCGTACTGATCAGTTGTTAGCAATTTGGAGCAGTCCAAGGGATGAAAATAGGCTGCAAAGACGGAACAAAATATTTTGAAATGAGGACCATGTGATGATTTCGGTGTCCGTCGACTGATCAGGCCCAATTTAAGCATTTTCCCTCCCATTCCAAGCAAAGTCAGCAAATTGTTGAACGTCTCGAAGAGATGACCCTGTGCACTTAGCCTGTGGTGCAACAAAGCGCTTAACATGGACAGGTATCATACAGGAAATAAAGCAGTCACAAAGATAGTAGAAAGCACCAGGGAGTGAAACCAAGATCAACTCAGAATTATGCTGAGTTGAATGACAAAGAGTACAGGTGAGTTTTGAGGCGGATTTTAAAGACGGGCAGCGAGGGGGCTTGCCGAATGTTCAGTGGCAGGTCATTCCAGAGAGTGGGACTCTCGGTCCCCTCTGAGCCTCCATTTAGTTCTTGGCACAACTAATAATGAATGTCTGGTCAGCAGACCAGAGGCGTCGGAAAGGTGTGTAGGGGTGGATGAGCTTGGAGAGGTAAGGAGGAGCGAGGCCATTTAAAGATTTGAAGACAAATAAGATCTTGAAAAGAACTCTAAAATGTATAGGGAGCCAGTGAAGTGATGCCAGAGTAGGAGTTATATGCTCCCTCTTAGGAGGACCAGTCAAGAAGCGAGGAGCAGCATTCTGTATCCGCTGGAGACACTTGGTGGAAGATTGGCCAAAGTAAAGCGCATTACAGTAATCGAGCCGAGCTGTGACAAAGGCATGAATTACTGCTTCAAGGTGTCACGATTTGGTTGGCGACCAACGGGTGGTGCTGTCGGCCCCGCCTGCACATGCACAGGTGTTGGTAGTTCCAATCAGTGGCAGTTAAAAGGACTCCCGGCACAACCATTGGTTGTCGGGTCATTATATGTTTGCTTCACCCTGTCAGATTTTGTTCCTGCTGACTTTAATACAATTTTTCAATTACACCCTGCTGCTCCCTCCTGTCTGATTTTTTTAGGATCCACCACCATCACCACCATGGAAACCGTGACACATGGTGCTCATGAGAACGTTTTTATTTTAGCCAGTTGCTTAACATGAAAGAAGCTGGATTTAACAACAGCACCAATTTGTGTGGTCTAGTTTAAAGGACAACCGACGTCTCCGGACAAGTTGTGTCCATAATCTGTAAAATGGCTTCAAATGACTTCTACTGAGCGTATTTTACAAAGATACCACCGCATACAGCTGTATTTGACGTTTTAAGACTCGCGCTGAATATTCAGGAAGTCTTGTTTTTGAGTTGGTGACGAGTCCGTACGTGACATCACTAAAGGACCGCCCCTGACCGTAAAAAAAGACGCATTGTAGTGGTCCTTCCATCACGTCATGTATTTTGCTGTACTTGTTTGGTCTGGGGACCTCGTGTTGCACCCAAAAGCCGCCAGAAGGCCAGAAGAGGGCGTCCAAGCGCCATATAAGGAATTTATCAGCCTGTGGAAACGGAGGTGGCCACAGGAGGTCGCCATTTTGTGCGTCTTTTTTTAGGTGAGAGATTTCCCCCCAATGTTGCCTCAAAATGGCACAAATAAATTATTTAATCGATTGCAAACATGTATGCTTTCCTCTTCAGAACTATTTGAATCATATTCATAACTGGATGTGTAACAAGAAAGCATATTCTCCGAATCTGAAGCCATTGTTTTGATTCACTAGCAATGCAAGACATCTTGGCGTGACGTCACGAACTGGGGGCGGGACTTTCTGAAAATGCCCAATTCGCAGCTCAATTTTTTGCAGATTTTGGACACTATACGTCATTTTTATTGGTGTTTTGGATTTGACTAACAATATCATACTGCGTGTTTTGAGTATTTTAGATGCTATGAAACGTTTTTCTGATGTCAGTTAAAAAACAAAAAAATGACGTTGGTTGTCCTTTAAAGTCACTGTCCAGTTTAAGACCCGTTTGAGACTGTTGACTTCAGATAAGGAACCAGTGGGCCCAAGTCAACAGGATGAGATGTATAGTACATGGGCCACGGGTATCAAACAGTATAACTTCTGTCTTCTTTTCATTGAAGTTGAAGATGTTTTGTGCCATACATGTTTTGATTTCCTCCAGGAAGGATAAAAGTGGCCTTTACGAAAAAGTGTATTTTTTGCTCAGTGGGACATAGATCCGAAAGTCATCTGCATAGCAGTGGAAGGAAATATGTTTCCTTAGGATGGAACCCAGTGGGAGCAGGTATAGTGAGAACAACATTGGTCCCAAAATTGAGCCCTGCGGAACACCATATGACAGAGGAGGGAGTACGTGACTCAGAGCATCCAAGGTGAACACCCAAGGTTCTGTCGGAAAGGTAGGACCTAAACCTTGTCCGATGCAAAACATTATGAAAACAATTTGGCAATTTGGAATGACGCAAAAGTTACAAGTCACTTTTTTTGAAAAAACATGGACGAACTTGGCAAGGCTGAGTGTTTGTAGCTATGTTGTGAGTACAAGCGCTGCACATAAGCATGTTCACTGAACGATGAAAAGACACCAGGACAAATAATAGATTTAAAGAACCAAATTATCTGAACAATAAAGAAAAAGGGGTCATTGATAAAAAGAAAATTGTTGTGCGTGCTTTGTTGGCCATCTGTACCTGTAACACTATGGAAGCATTTTTTTCATGTCATGATTTAACCCTCATATGTTAAGGGGTCAATTTGACCCGTTTCCATTTTTGTGTTGACGTAAGCACTGGATATCCTTTCCTTTACCTTTCAGTTCTAAAATATCCCAGTGGGATACAAAATATGTCGTCTCTCTTTTCACGTATGTTTATAACATCTCAGAAACAGTTGTTGTTGATGTCACCTATTATTTGACTGTTTTGTGTGGATTTTTACATACGGGTAAAAATGACCCACAACATAATCAACTTGATTTTTTTTCAACATAACACGAGGGTTAAACACCTGTTAAAATGTATGTAGATATAAAAAATAAAAATAAAACAAGATTATTATTATGATATTGTTGATGATATTGTTGATGATGCTGCTGCAATAATAATTTATTTATTTATTCATTCATTCATTTGTTGTTTGCAGCACCTGAGTTGACGGCCTTCTCGTGAGGCATCTCATGAAGGAAACTCTTCATGTCTTTCATGTTTCTCAGGTCCCAGAGTTTGACTGTATGGTCGACTGACGCCGTCGCAAGCAGCCAATCGCAGTGCGGGTTGAACTCAGCGTGAGTCACTTTGGCTTTGTGTAATTTATGACTGAAAATCTACAATATCGAAAGAAAAAAAATACTTAGAATGGGATTGGAGACAAAGTCATTATTGTTACAGAAATAAGTATTTATAAAAAAGGTTCACAGACCTTCTGTCCATCTAAACCCAGCAGTAGGCAATTTCCAACGTTGTCCCCAGTCACAAGCATCTGTCGGCTAATGGACACGTCAACACAGCAGTACCAGAAACTGTATCAGAAAAAAAAACCACTTTAAAATTCTATATTCAACTGTTTTAAAATCTATCTTACAACAACTAAATTGGGTCATGGATTTTTCATCAGTCTTCTCACCATACATTGTGGTGATAGTGGCCACAATCGTGGTGAGGCCCTCAAAGTTCTGCAAGGTCAGTGTGCCCCCACCAGAGGCCACGTACACTCGGGACAAATCCGTGGGGCAAAATTTCATGCCTCCGATGATGTCTCCGGCGCCATTCTGTGCGCACAAACACTTGATTGGGCACGTGGGCACACTAAACTCATTCACTGCCAGACAATGTGCAAAAATGTGTCCACTCCAGTGCCAGGGTTTTTGTCATTGTCGCTTGAATTCCAGGACCCACAGAATATTGTGTTTTAGGATTACATAAACATTCAATGCAGCGTTAGAAACCGCCTTAGACTATCTTCTTTCATCAGAAAAAAAAGAGTTAATTCCTAAATTATGCGGGTCTGGAGTTATATGATCTTGAAATGAGGGCGGCTGTCCAAAATACAATGCATACATATTGTTTATAAAGCACTTTAACAACAGCTGAAGCTAGAACAAAGCGCGCCATGGAAAAAAGGGAAATGCAGTCCCTTCGTAGAGAAGAAAAAAAAAACATTGCCAGAGGCCATGGCCAGTGCTTTATCGGCACCCAAACAAGCAAAAACAAAACCCAAATAAATTCGGGAATGGTGCACTGTCATATTTTTTAATTCCTAAATTATATAGGTCTGGAGTTATCTGAGCTTGAACCTCATGGAAGGTGAAAACATTGCCAGAGGTCTGACCAGCGCTTTATCGGCTAAGAGAAAAACCATTACCCGAACAAATTTGGGAATGGCGCTACATGTTATGCCTTTAAAGCCCGGAATAAATTTGGGAGTAGCAGTGAATGAGTTCGAGGAGACAAACAACGGAAAATTGTTTTTTTGATTATTGCCATACAATTACAGTAAAGTCTCGTTATATCGATATCGGATATATCGATAATCCTGGTTATATCGATACTATTTCTATGCACGCACGGAGAAAATTTCATGCAAACAGGGTCGGATATATCGATAGTCCCGGTTATATCGATATTTTTTCGGACTCCCTTGAATATCGATATAACGAGACTTTACTGTAGTTGAACTTACTCAAGTGTGACACTGCACAAGCAAGTGGTGTTTTACACTTCTGCCCACTGAAAGGAGCAAAAAAGAGACAAGACTGGTGGGTTTAAACCAATAAGGACCACCTTTGGAGAAGACTGATGAATCAAATATCAGACCCAATACAAGACGGACAGCAGTCTTACTTATATGTATCTGTTGTGGCAAACACTGTGAGGGGTGTCCCATTGAAATCTCGGAGGGCTGTAGTACCCCCCATGGATGATGTGAATAGCTGATTTGGGTTGAAAGGGTTAAACCTCATATCTGTAACTGAGTCTCCAGCACCCATCTGAACAGAGCATTAGCAGCACGCTATCAAGCTAAGCACATTGCGATGCCCAATAACGTTTGAGGAGAGGTTGCTCACCCCTTTGATTAATATCCTCTCGTTGTGGAGCTTAAAGTCCCACAGAAGGATGTCGCCACCTTTCGATCCCGCCACCAGTGTGGTGGGATGAGTGGGATGCCATTCCAGGCAGGTGACTCGCCGGTCGAAGGGATGGTTCGACGCGTGATAATGATATGAAGTGAGCGAGCGGACAAAAGGCTCTTGGAGGCACTGAAAGTTAAAAAAAAAACACATCAAGGAAATTGATTAAAAAAATGATACTTTCTGTACAAATCAGCAGAAAGAACAACACATTGCTGTGTAGATGGCGGTAATATATTTTAAAGTCGCAACAAGGCCTGCGAACATATCACACTCAAACTAACATTTTTGTTGTTTGGACTTCAAGATGGCGCCGCAAGGGTGGCTGACTTTCCAGTAGCTCCTGTATTTTGTTTTTCTATTTCTTTCCTTCCTTTCCTCTTCCTTCCATAACCTTCCATAACTGCTGCGAAATGTAAATTTCTCCACTGTGAGACTATTAAAGGCTAATCCAATCCAATTCGCGAACATTCAATGTTACACTAAATTACACTATAAATTTAATCTTAAATTTAGATTATTCCACGTAACTCCTAGTACAAATGGGCTAATTGAAGGTTGTGGAAACGGGCTGATTAATTCCTCACAGGAGTTTGGATGCCATTTTCTGCCTCTTTTCTGGTGATCCATTTCCACCCAATATAATATATAATATATAATAATAATAAATTCTTTAATCGATTGCAAACATGTATGCTTTCCTCTTCAGAACTATTTGAATCATATTCATAACTGGATGTGTAACAAGAAAGCATATTCTCCAAATCTGAAGGCATTGTTTTGATTCTCCAGCAATGCAAGACGTCTTGGTGTGACATCACGAACTGGGGGCGGGACTTTCTGAAAATGTCCAATTCGCAGCTCAATTTTTTTTGCAGATTTTGGACACTTTAAGTCATTTTTATTGGTGTTTTGCATTTGAATACAAGTACAGTAAAGTCTCGTTATATCGATATTCAAGGGAGTCCGAAAAAATATCGATATAACCGGGACTATCGATATATCCGACCCTGTTTGCATGTAATTTTCTCCGTGCGTGCATAGAAATAGTATCGATATAACCGGGACTATCGATATGTATCTATAAAAGTTTTTCTGATGTCAGTTAGGAAACAAAAAAGTGACGTCGGTTGTCCTTTAAGGCTTGTGATATCCTTAGCTCCAGTGATGGAATTAGAGACCCCTCTCGTCTGTGTTGTTCAGACATTGTTGCTTCCATTTGGTTTCGATATTTAGCTTTAAATATCATGTGTGTTTCATATTTTGAATTGTTCGTTATTGCTCATGAGCAAGTTGATTCACAGAAATAAAACGACATCAACAGCCAAAGAAAATGTTTTGTTTCTTGGGTTATTTTTGGAGTCATGAACACGGAGTCTACATTGTTATTGTGAAGAAACATTGGATGTCTATTTTTAAGCAAAGCTGACTTAAACTAGACTAAACCCTTTCGGGGTATTTGTCGACTAAAACTAATTATTTTCCATTTTTTCTATTACAAAAAGGATGGATTAAAACTAATAGCATTTTATCCGAAGGACAGACTAAATCTAAAACGGCTGCCAAAAACAACACCGTACAGCAAGTCACCTATACCAGTTTCATTTGAGTATGAACACTTTGGCCCAGGGTGTGCTTGTAGATGTAGTGAAGTATGCTATGTCCACTCTTCTTCTGGATTCCTGTGAACTTGAAAGGAGACCCTGCAAATGACAGAGACGAGGAGACAGTCGTGTGAGGCATGGTTAAGGGAACGCGCTAGCTTGTCCACACACCTTTTTTGCATCTCTTTGCATCTTTCTTGTCCAGCGGTTTGGCGGACAAAGTTTCACCACAGCTCCCCGCCAGCACCTTTCTTCGCCTTGGCTTATTTGGGCTCGATCCCATCTGATTTAAATCAGCCATCTGATTTAACCCTGAAAAACAATTTGGACGAGGCAACTAAAAACGTCAAGGAAACGTCAGAGACACTGATTGTTTCGCGTTTAAGGGGAACAGTGAGCCCACGGACGTTTGCATAACACACGTGACTTCAAAACGCGGGTGTTTTGTAACTTGTGTTACTTGTGTTACCCTCATTGCACGGCAGGTGGCTGTATTTTAGTGACTTGTATGAAGTGAAAGTCACGTTCACGTTTTCAAAGCAAATACTGTAATAATAAATTTACTTTTTAGTAATCTCCGGTGAAATACGGTCATTGGGATCATTTAGAACATTAATCCTGCAAATTGAGTTGTTTAAATTATGTCTACTGATTAATGAGTTGTTTATAAATGCTTCAAGGAACTTCATCTCACTATAAATAAATGCGGGAGTGGCGCTGCACGTTATGCTTTTTAATTCCCGAAGAAATTCGGGAATGGCAGCGAATGAGTTAAATGCACAATGATTGATTTTGCTTGTTAGGTGACTGCAGTACATCCAAGTCGACAAAACTTGAGACTGAAATTGAACCAACATAAAGTAATCCTCAAATTTCACATTGAAACGCATACACCGGAAGTTTAAAACAATAGAAACAGAGGACATATTAAAAAATAAATAAATGAAGCAAATGACTGATTTTTGACAAACTTTTTTTTCCATAGATAAGGCGTACCGGACTACTGTATTTGAGTTATTACGGGTTGAGTGAATGCTGGCGCATGTGTGTGGCTGCCGCTGCTCACTCACAGAAAAACTTATCCTCTGACTGTAAAGTGACCTTGAGAGTTTTGAAAGGCGCTTATAAATGAAATTTATTATTATTATTATTATTATTAGTAGTAGTAGTAGTAGTAGTAGTAGTAGTAGTAGTAGTAGTAGTAGTAGTAGTAGTAGTAGTAGTAGTAGTACAGTATATCCACCCATCCATTTTCAAATCAGAGATCCATCCATCTATTTTCAAATTAGCTTATCCTCACAAGGGTGGGCGTGCTGGACCTTACCGCAGCTGTCTTCCGGGGTCGGCGAGGTGTTGGTTGTCAGTCAATCGCAGCGACCAATACAGGTACAATACAGGTACAATAATAATAATAATAATAATAATAATAATAATAATAATAATAATAATAATAATAATAATAATAATAATAATCGATTTCATTTCACTTACATATTTCATTACATAGCACTTTCAAAACATCAGTGGCTACCACAGAGGGATTTAGAGAAAATGTAAGCTGAAATAAGTAAAATACAGAAGAAAATACGACACAACACATTGATTAAAATACAATCGTGAGAGCTTCCGATTTTGCAATGTTTCTTTGATTTCCGCGGTTTCGTGAATGCACTAACCAGGAAGCGGAAATGCGTACAAAACGACAATGATTTTGATTGGCTGACACCGACACAATTTGAAAAGGTAGATTTGTTTGAACGGAGGGAATGAGAACTCAACAAGAACGTTAAATCGAGGGAACGAGTAAAAATGACCAGACCACAGTAAGTATGCTGGACGAAAGGACACATTTGTGGTCTTTTACCACAGAGAAAAGTAATATTTATCGCCGGCGTGTTGTTTTCATGATGTTGTGTGGACGTTCATCAGTTTGAGTTGAAACGTTTAGCCGCAGGGCTCCCATCGCCCGAGGGCTACTACTAGGTAGCCCTCATGCTAGGTAGTACCTAGCATGTGATTTTGCATCTAATCTCCCTTATAACATTTGCTTAACTGTAATAATAGCTATTTGTTCAATTAATGATTTCAGAAAATCTAAATTCCCGCGCCGACCACCACCAAAAAACAGTAGCAACCAAAAAGATCCTGTCGGGGTAAGTCTTGTACGGTTACTCAGCAATGAACTGAGACTAGAGACGCTTTTTACTAACAGTTAAATCGCCTTCGTTTTCATCGTTTGTCCCAATCAGGTTTACTGTCGTGTGCGACCACTTGGTGGAGAAGACGAAGAATGTTGCATCGAAGTGGTCAGCAGTAGCACCATCCAGCTGCATGCACCAGAAGGCTTCAGAATAAACCGCAACGGAGAATACAAAGAGGTGAATTATTATATATTGTCATTTAAAACACTTGACAGGGTCTTCCAAACAACCGTGTTCAATGTGTATGTGTGCGTAAGATGTTAAAGATTCACGGAGACCAGCATAATCGGATATACTATATTGTATGGATGCTACAGGTTGGTGTTTGCTTTGAAAACTTGGTTTGTAGCAGACGTACATTTTCAGCATGCCGTCCCTAATCCACTGGTGAAAGGACACTTATTGCTTTAAAGAGTTTGATGTTTCTCTTTAATCGTAAGTAGGTTCGTTGCCAGATCTCCCAGGCAAGTGACACGCTGATGTAATGTGTCCCTTGATCGTGGCGTGGAGTCGAGCAAGTCGTGCTGTGAACTCCGTCTGACGCTGTGCGAGTCTGTGCGTGTGTGTCTGAGTCGGAGTGAATCTGCCCCGTGATTATCCCATCTCTCTGTCCCGCGCTACTTATACAGGTAACATCCGAGTTACGACCGTGTTCCGTTCCGACAAAGCCGTCGTAAGTCAAACGGCTTTAAATCGAAAAGCATTCAAAATAGCTGACAGGATAGTATACGATGTCAATCTGTTGTTTTTAAGCAACGTTTTCTATTGAATACTATTATATACCAAAACTTTTAGTGTCATTTTATATTTGTTATTTAATCATTTTATATTTCGTATTATCAATATTTATTATTGTGTCGGCGCACACTCTTTCTGCTGACCTAAATCCGCACGGGTTCCCACGCATGCGAGCTCTCAAAAAAAAAACAGCTGTCCAAAAATGGCTCTCCCTGCTAACGGAGAAGCCAGAAGAGGTCACCTGTCTCAAAGAGACGGCAGCGCCGACCATGAGCCCGTCGCGGTGTTTGCGTCGCAGCTATCCCACCCGCCTCGACGTCGGTGGACACTCCTCGTCCCCCGATGGCTGTGCTGTCGTAAAATTGTCATACGCGTTTGTTACGAAACAGTTATTTTGTATCGTCATTTTGTGCAATGCTGCTCTGACAAATAAACATCCGACTTGCGCGATATTGTAACGTTCGGTTTGACTGCTGGGGGCGGGGCCACACCTCCCCGCTTCCTTCTTCAGGACAGCGGGTACGAAAACGGGACGCTGTCAACTTGTATTTGTACTTTGTATTATCCTG
Organism: Hippocampus bargibanti; assembly: GCF_051943395.1. NCBI lineage: Eukaryota > Metazoa > Chordata > Actinopteri > Syngnathiformes > Syngnathidae > Hippocampus > Hippocampus bargibanti. The sequence continues at coordinate 10,018,128 of NC_142738.1, read as the reverse complement.
GACTTTGTCTTCGGTTCTCTGTCCGAGCCACCCATCGCATCCTGTAATCCTTTTGGGATTGTTCCGTTTCTGCACTACCGTGTGCAAGTTGCTTCTCGCCATTGTCTGGGTTCCCATTCCCCCCCACTCGTCGTTTTTGGTATTCTTTATTTTTGATTATTCTCCTGTCCTCTTTTTGGGACCAGTGCTTTGTGTTGTGGCTTAATAAATCATCCTGCACGGACCTCTGTCGTTGCTGGCTGCAGCGGTGGCAGCCGTAGAATAAAAAAAAGGTCTGGTGGTCAAAAGTACGGGTGGTCGTAAATCGAATGTTACCTGTATACCCTTCGTCAGGCTGACTTGAAAGACATCAAAGACATCACCAGGTTGAAAGGCGCACTTCAAAGGCATACACATGTCAGCGCCGCGGTGCGCACATGTGACGCCATAGGTTCTCTCCTCTTTCACTCATAACTGCTTTGACGTAGGGGGTGCAGAAAATGGTTAAGATTGAATGACTGTCTGCGTCTGCCTTTATCGCAGCACCTACATTTTGTTTTTCTATTTCTTTGTCTCGTAACTTTACAGTTGTGAATTTTGAATTTCTCCATTGTGAGACTAATGAATGTTTTCTTGTCTGTTCTTAATGTAGATTGCAATAATATCAACATTTCCTATGAACGCTGAAACCAATTGGTGATCAAAATCACCACTGCTGAGCATTGCAGTGTCCCTTTTTGTGAGGCCACACAATGCAATCAAAGCTCTTTCAAATTTGCTTTTCTCTGTGTTCTGTTACAACAGGGCTGTCAAATTGTAGTTATTGTTTCCTCTCGAGGGCTGGTTTGAATTTAGGGAAGCCGTCAGAATGTTTAATCCCCTTCACATATTACACATAGAGCGTACAACAAATTAATGAATACGTAGTTTTCAAATCTGAAGTCAAGAATAATGACTGTTATTGTGGCTTTCATCCAAAAATATGACATTTTCGTTCGGATTTTAGCAAGCATCATGGAATTTCACAAGTTTGAAATGCAAATGATGTGGCGGGCTGGATTTGGCCCCCTGGCCTTGACTTTGACACCTGTGTGTTACAAGGTTGAAAGCAATGTTATGCAGGATGGGTGCGTGTTTTTAAAATAATACATTTTTGTATGTCTTTTTTTACCTTTTTCACTGAGACGGTCATTATATTAAACCACTTTTCTCATTTCAGTGATATAAAATGCCAAATTAAAAGGTTTGAGTTAAATCCCATAGTTAACATAGCTTCTTTTGAAAATAATATAAGTCTTGTCAACCCATGCAATGGAAAATCTTATACTCTTACACCCTTTTCAGACACAGTACTCCTTCAAAAAAGTCTTTGGAGTCTTAGTATCTCAGACCGAGCTGTTCGAGAGCGTTGCCAAACCTCTCGTTGATGACCTCATCCATGGAAGAAATGGTACAAAGAGCACTCAGAAATTTAATATCCTAATAGCGTTCCCTGTTGTTGCTAACCGTCATTGCATTCGTTCTCTCTTTTGCTCTTTGCAGGCTTGCTCTTTACATATGGCGTGACAGGAAGTGGGAAGACGTTTACCATGACTGGTTCTCCAGGGCTTGGTGGGCTTCTGCCTCGTTCTCTGGACATGCTCTTCAACAGTATTGGGCACTTCCAGGCCAAAAGATATGTAAGCATACCTGCCAACCGGTTTTACCGTAATGAGTACGGTTTTCATTATCCCATTCCGGGTTACGGTTTATTAATGAAAATTACGGTTTATAAAAATAATAAGTCAAAATAGTAAATACTCAGCATTCATTCAAGACACGGGATCGTTATCGTATCTAAGTTTAGAACAGGCGATCGGCACTGTGCCAGCTCTTAACTTCCTTTAGATGAATTGCACATGCTACGGGTCATTCCTGGAATCGGGAGTCAAGAGTTAGCATCATTTTATCATTGTCTTGTAATGGCATCTGCCGGAGAAAAAGCAACACTAAGTGTGAACTCTAAAAGAAAACGACAGTCGTTTTGGCGAGGAATACTCCCAAGCATTTACAGGAGTTAGACTTCGGTCAAGAAAAGGTGAAAATGACGGCGGTTTGTAATTTGAATTTGTTGATTGCTATTTTTGTAATCCCATAGGAATGTGGGTTAGATGTGCATATTTGAAGTTACTGACAATGTAACATTGTACTTTTGTTTGGACATTGTACTTTTCAAACAAGATTGATTATTAAATGTTTGATTGTAAAATACTTCTGTTTTGTTTTCTTAAAATAGTAACAAACATGATTGACAAGTTGAAATAGTTATTTTTTCACAAGTATATCTTTGGCATTGATAAACATTTGTATGGTGATTTTAGCATAATTTTAAGTAGCTGTAAATGTTAAAAAATCTTTTGGCTGACCCCCTGACCGATATACTATATATCTATAAAAAGTTACAAGAGTCATATAATAAACTCAGTGCCTATTGCGCTTTTTCTTTGGCTTTTGCATGACACTATAAATAAATGAATAAATATATGACCACCTGGCTTATTACTAAGCTTTTCTGGTTTCTGGAGCCACTTTTGTTCACGTTTGTGTGACACATTTCAACCAACACAGTCATCTTTTTTTCGCAGGTCTTTAAGTCAGATGATAAAAATGGCATTGAGGTCCAGAATGAAGTGGACGCCTTGCTGGAGAGGCAAAGACACGAAAACGTTTGTGTTCCCAAAATGGCCTCATCCAGGTTCGTCCGGCCTCTGTCCATCAACTCCAAACCTTTTGGCTGAGTGACTCTACCCCAACCTGGAATTGTCGACTTGGATTTTAGACAGAGGGCGGATCCCCAAATTGCTGATATGGTGAAGCTGGCGGAGGCGTGCAAAGCGGATGATGTGGATGAGGACAGCAGCTACAGCGTCTTTGTCTCCTACATCGAAATCTACAACAACTACATCTATGATCTTCTTGAGGAAAACCAGGAGGATGCAATCAGACCAAAGTGAGTTCCCAGGATAGGAAATCGAATGATTGAAGTGACTTGATAACTCAAACACATTCAGATCGTTACCGTGTCCGATCTGAAAAGTCACTGAATGTGAAATTGCTGTATTTTCTTCTTACCAGGTGGAATGGTGGAGGCACACCTGTGCGTCAGAACACTGAGTTCATGTATGTGACCAGTGAACACGTAGCGCGGCCCCGATGGGGAAACTTAGTTTGAGATTGTCGTCAGTTTTTCCATCACACTTGGCAATCCAGCTGCTCATTCGTCACTGAAGTGGGCCTTGAAACATTTACTGCGTACATTTTCAGAGATGCATCTGGGCCGCGTCCTTGATGCATTTTGACAGCCACTCTCGCAACTTTGGAACTCCACTCCTAAAGTCTATTATGATGAGTGGATATTGTTATCTGATCCGCGCCACATATGACATAAAATAGCAAAAGAAATTTAGTTAAACAGCAAGAGGTTTTAACTTTTGTCGTCTGCAATCTTGCCTGAGTGATATCGAGCCAAAATCACCTTGCATTTGTATCAGTGCGTTCCGAAGTTGTGGTAGAGGATATTTCGGCCCTTTGCGTCATCTGCCGGAAACTGCCAAAAAGAGATAATCGAATATTAATTTACCCGTGGTGCATTGGCGTATTTACATCGAACATGGCAGAGGGTTGCAATATGGAGTGTGAAAACATGAGTAAAACTCTAAAAGACATTAAAAACAGGCAGCGAACAAACATATTCTTGTTTTTTTATGAAACAATCGAAGAAGTCTGCGGAGGGTAGTGACTATTCGTTGCAGCAAACTGCTGTTAATGATTCAAATTTAGTCGATGATGGGAATGATTTCAGAGCTTTTGAGGCACATTGGAAGTCTTCAAAGCAAAAAAATGTGTTTAAATAAAAACTAATAAGAAATACTGTGCTAAATCTGTTCTTTTGGTCTTCTCTGCAATACCGTCGAATATCAAAATCGCACAGGATTGTGTAGTAACTAAAGAAAATCAAAAATGTTTATTTTATGTATGACTATATTTGACTTGAATTAAAATTGTTGATATATTGGAAAAACAGGTTTTACTCAAATCATGTTTTTTCATTTGCAATTTAGAAACATGCTCCAATGAATGTATTTTGCTTTATTTCAATCAGTTTTGGATACTTAGGCAATCTCGTTAAATCGGGGCCCATCCATTTCATCCCTGCCTCCCCAATCGAATGAGTTTGGTTTCCAAATTCTGATCTATTGGATTGGATTGGATTTACTTTTATTAGTCTCACAGTGGACAAATTTACATTTCACAGCAGCAAAGTGATGAAATGAATGAATGAATGAAGTAGAAAAAACAAATGCATGTTCATAAAAGTTTACACTAAAATAAATCTCGCTGAGGCATTTTAGAGCCGCATTTAAAGGATGAGCATCTGGATTGCGCGACTGCACCTGATTTTGTGTCAGGACCCCCTGCAAAATTATTGCCGTGCTAATACTAAGAAGTGCATGCAATGAATATATCTCCAGCGATGTCTCTCCCCCCCCCCCTCTCCTCGCTTTGCTGTCTTTTGCAATGCCTCCAATATCCTCAAAGTAGCTACAGTACTTTGTCTGCCCATCCCTTCCTGCCGTAACATCCTGAACCTGAATATGACATGACACCATGACATGGCGTGTTGTGAAATTAATGGAAACTAACGTCCCCCTACCCCCCTTCTCTCAACATAGGCCTCCTCAGTCTAAAATTCTCAGAGAGGACCAGAACCACAACATGTATGTCGCCGGTTGTATGGAGGTTGAAGTCAAATCTGCCGAGGAGGCGTTTCAGGTATTTTGGAAAGGTGAGTAGTGGGTGGATATTTTAATGAAAAAAAACGAAACGCAAATGTCGAGATCATTAAAAAAAATAATAATTCTGCATTGATGATCTTAAATTTGTCTGACTTGGTATTGTTGCCCTACGGGTCAATTCTGACCAGGAAATGACTGACCATCGTTTAATCTTCTCTCTGAGCAGGCTACGGAAGTTTCAGCCTTGGTTTTTGTTTGGGTGGAGAGTGTTGATCATCTTCCCGCTGTGTGGTTATACTCTAGGTCAGAAGAGGAGGAAGGTTGCAAACACCCGACTAAACCGTGAGTCCAGTCGATCGCACAGCGTGTTTATCGTCAAACTGGCGCAGGCGCCTCTGGACGCAGATGGCGACAGCATCCTGCAGGTGAGCAATCAATGTTGTTTTGACCCCACAAAACAACGGTACATACGATTTTTTTTTTTAGTCACACATGTAGTATTCTCCCCAGTTGTACATTGACATATCTTTATAAAGCATATATTTTATTAAATGTTTATTTTTCAGTACACTGCATGCTATTTCAGTACACCGCCTGCTATTTATTTTCTCCAATTGGGCAGACACTCCCCTACTTACAAACATTCGAGTTACGAACAACAGTACATACGAACATTTTTGTCGTCACATATGTAGTATTTTCTCCAGATCTACCTGTACAGATCTTTATAGTGCATACATTTTATTCAATGTTTATTTTTCAGTACATACCAATACAGCTTACGTATCGTACTGTAAACATACTTATATAAACCTTAAACATACATTCCATACAAAATATAGCACTGAATCAACTTACGAACGAATTCACCTTTACGAACGACTGTTCGGAATGCATCTCGTTCGTAAGTTAGGGAGCATCTGTACATATTTTCCTCCAAATGTTTGGAGTCAGCCCGGATGACTCCCCCAAAGCCAGCTAAAAACTATTTTGATGTGAATAGCCCAGTTATCATTCTGATTTTTTTTAATTTTTTTTATGAGAAGAACCAAATGGCTGTCAGTCAGTTGTGTCTGGTGGACTTGGCAGGAAGTGAGCGAACTGGCAGAACGGGGGCCGAAGGCACTCGTATACGTGAAGCAGGTAGGATTCAAAAGCTTGTGATGGGCAAGTTTGACTTAACCGTTAGAGAGGACAGGATGCATGTGATGTTTAATGACCTTGCAGGGAACATTAACCAATCCCTACTGACTCTCCGGACGTGTATGGAGACCCTGCGAGAAAACCAGATGTGTGGTACAAACAGGGTTAGTGTTGACTTCAAAGATCTTCCTGCTACTGCTGTTTTGCCAAAATGAGTACAGTTTTCATCATTTCATTCCGGTTTTTTTTTTCATGAAAAGTACGTTTTCCAGTAAAAACAATAAGTCTAAAATGGTCAAAATAGTAAATACCCAATGTTCATTCAAACTTGAGTCTACATTGCGAGTGATTTGGATACTTTTCCGCGCCAGATGGTTCCCTACAGAGACTCCAAAGTCACTCATCTTTTCAAAAACTACTTTGACGGAGAAGGCAAAGTCAAAATGATTGTCTGCGTCAACCCAAAGGCGGATGACTACGAAGAAACCTTGGTGAGTTCAGCATGAACACCAGAGTACCTCCTCTCATCTAACATCGCAATTCTCTCCGTTATCCAGCTGGTGATGCGCTTTGCGGAAATGACGCAGGAAGTGGAAGTGGCTCGGCCGATGGACCGACCCATTTGCGGCTTCACGCCAGGGCGCCGCCATAGAAACCAGGCTTTCAAAGACGAGCTATCTCGCAAGTTGGAAGACCGCGGCGGTCCCATCAATGCAGGTAGTGTTGCGTTGAAAGGCCAATGGCTAAAAAAAATGGCGGATACGGTCAGATGCTAGTCTCTGAACAATCTTTTTTTTTTAAATGATGTGCAAATGTACAGAAAAGGCTGGTTTTGATTTCCCCCACCTTCCCTAGACATCCCTTCCATTTCGAACTTTGCGATGCACAGCCTCCCCCCTATCCCCACCGCCGAGGTTACAGACGCTCACGATGACATCACCCTGCCAAGGCTGATTGAGGCGCTCCAGAACAGGCACAGAATCAGACAGATCATGTTAGAAGACTACAACAAAGCAGGTGCCTGCTCATGTTTAAAATCATCCCCGCCCGGCTTGAATTCGAAACCTTCCCAATGAACCTTTTTGGATCTTTGTAATTTTTTTTAAGCCAACACGATGACATCCCTCCTCCAAAGACTCGACAGCAATCTGAATTCCAAAGAGAATTACATCCATGAGCAGAATAGCAAGCTTTTGGAGAAGGACAAGATCATCCATAACAACAAGGCGGAAATTGAGCAGCTGGAGAAAAAAAACAAAATGCTTGAACATAAGGTAAGGAGGTCATGTCGAAGACTGAAGTACTTCTCTATAAATCTTGGTTTCACTCCCATGTACTTTCTATTAACTTTGTGACTGCTTTATTTCCTGTATGTGATACCTCTTAAGCACTTTCGTACCTGCCAACCACTCCGGTTTTGCCGTAATGAGTTTTCATTAACGTAACATTATCGTAACGGTTTTCATTATCCCATTATAGGTTACGGTTTATTAATGAAAAATGTATCGTATCTAAATTTAGAACAGGTGATCGGCACAGTGCCAGCTGTTAGGTTCCTTTAGATGACTTGCGCATGCACGTGCTGTGGCTCATTCCTGGAATCGAGAGTCAAGGGTTAGCATTTTTTTAATCATTGTCTTGTAATTTATAAGTAAGTTATACTTTGGTCAAGAAAAGGTGAAAATGGCGCAAGTTTGTAATTTGAGTTTCTTGATAGCTGTTTTTGTCAACTTTAAGAATGTAGGTTTGATGTGCATATTTCAAGTTACAATGTCTTCCAATTCATTGTACTTCTCAAGCATGATTGATTATTAAAGGACAACCGACATCTCCGGACAAGTTGTGTACATCATTTGTAAAATTGCTTCAAATGACTTCTACTGGGCGTATTTTACAAAGATTCCACGGCATTTAGCTATATTTTACATTTTAAGACTCTCGCTGAATATTCAGAAAGTCTTGTTATTGAGTTGGTGGCGAGTCCGTATGTGACGTCACTAAAGGACTGCCCTTGACCGTAAAAAAGACTCATTGTAGCGGTCCTTCCATCACGTCAATGTATTTTGCTGTACTTGTTTGGTCTGGGGACCTCGTGTTGCACCCAAATGCCGCCAGAAGAGGGCGTCCAAGCACCATATAAGGAATTTATCAGCCTGTGTAAACGGAGGTGGCCACAGGATGTTGCCATTTTGTGCCCCTTTTTTTGGGTGAGAGATTTTCCCCCAATGTTGCCTCAAAATGGCACAAATAAATTATTTAATCGATTGCAAACATGTATGCTTTCCTCTTCAGAACTATTTGAATCATATTCATCACTGGATGAGGAGCAAGAAAGCATATTGTCCGAATCTGAAGCCATTGTTTTGATTCACTAGCAATGCAAGGCGTCTTGGCGTGACGTCACTAACTGGGGGCGGGACTTTCTGAAAATGCCCAATTCGCAGCTCAATTTTTTTGCAGATTTTGGACACTTTTCAAGTCATTTTTATTGGTCTTTTGCATTTGACTAAATATCATACTGCATGTTTTGGGTATTTTAGATGCTATAAAACGTTTTTCTGGTGTCAGTTAAAAAAACTAAAAAGTGATGTCGGTTGTCCTTTAAATGTTTGGTTGCTTGTAACTTAAACTCTTAACTCTTAAAATAGTAGCAAACATGATATTTTCATGATTGACAAGTTGAAATCGAGGTATTCTTTCACAAGTATATCTTTGACGTTTATCAACATTTGGATGGTGTTTTTAGCCTCATTTTAAGTAGCTGTAATGTTAAAAATCGTTTGGTTGACCCCCTGACCGACTATATATCTATAGAGTGACAAGAGTTATATAATAAACACAGTGCCTGTTGCACTTTTGCTTTGGCTTTTGTATGACACTGTAAATAAATAAATATGATCCTGGCATATTACTCAGCTTTTCTGCTTCTAAAAGTTGGCAGGTATGACTTTGTTGCAGCTTAACCTGTTGTTAATGCGCTATATAAATCAATATGTATTCTATTGTATAAAACCTGTCTCTTTTGTCCCTGTTTCAGATTGACATCCTTCAGAAAACCACCAAAATCTATGAGGATGACAAGCGTTGCCTGCAGCACGAATTGGAAACCAGAGCGCAAAGGCTGCAGAGAGAGCTGTCGGAGAAAAGACGCATGGAGCAGCGCATGCAAGGTGCCGTCACGGACACGCAGCAGAAGTGGGAAAAAGAATGCGTGAGTATCAGCCCCTTTTTCAATTTTACGAAAGCCACCTCATTCTGTATGACGCGGAGCTTTCTGTGTGTCCACGCAGGAACGCCGCGTGAACGCAATGCAACAGCAGATGCAGAACAAACTGTGGGTGAAAGACGAGAAGCTGAAGCAGCTGAAAGCCATCGTCACTGAAGGCAAGACGCCGGGTCCCCCCGAGCCACCGCCACGTCAGACGCAACCGAAGCCGACCCCCAAGGAGGAGCGAGCCCCTTTGCCTGCAAAAAGATCCGCTTCACCCTCACCGATGGTGCGCTGACCTCATTTTTTTTATTGCCCCTGAGAAATGGGTACAGCAGTACATCATATTATGACACCCCTGGCCCTCCTACCTTTTTAACTCATTCGCCGGCGTACGTGCAAAAATGTGTCCACTCCAGTGCCAGGGTTTTTGTCATTGTCACTTGAATTCCAGGACCCACAGAATATTGAGTTTTAGGACTACTGCACATAAACATTCAACGCAGAATAAGAAACAGTAGACTCTCTTTCATCAGAAAAAAAAGAGTTAATTCCTAAACTACATGGGTCTGGAGTTATATGAGCTTGAAATGAGGGTGGCTGTGCGAAATACAATGCAATGCATACATATTGGTTTATATTGTGCTTTAGCAACAGCTGAAGCTGGAACAAAGTGCGACATGGAAAAAAGGGAAATGCTGCTGCCTTGTGGAAAAGAAAAAAAAACATTGCCAGACGCCATGGCCAGCGCTTGATCGGCACCCAAGCATTTAAAAAAAACAAGACCTGAACAAATTCGGGAATGACACTCTGTCATATTTTCAATTCCCGAATAAATTCTTGAATGGCCGTGAATGAGTTAATATATAGTTGCTAATGCTAGCTGCTTTATTTATTCTATCGACCATAAATAGATGTCTGCTTTCTCTAGAACAAAGGTGTCAAAGTCATTTTTTTGCCGCGGGCCACATTGTAGTTCCGGTTTCCCTTCAAGGGTCGTTATGAATTTAGGGAAGGCCGTAAAATGTTTAATCTTCTCCGCATATTATATAAAGAGTGCACAACAAATTAATGAATAACTAGTTTTCAAATCTGAAGTCAATAATAATGACTCTTAGTGTGGTTCACATGGGACAATTTGAAATTTTGGTCATGGAATTTCACAATTTTATTTTGCTTTCATGGGCCGAATAAAAAATGTGGCGGGCCAAATCTGGCCCCCGGGCCTTGACTTTGACACCTGTGACCTAGGTTGTGGTTTTACCCCCCTACCCCCCAAAAAAAATGTCATAGAAAATACTTTATTATCATCAATGATCAACTACTAATTTGTTGTGGAAAATCACACCCTGATTATGGATACCACCCCAAATTTGGCTCTTAAATATTCTTATTTAGGGGGCCCGTGTTGGATAACACAATTGAAACAGCCGCTCATGTCCAAGGTAAATTATTTCTCTTCTCTTTTTCTCTCCATGTGTTACAAACCAGACATCGACGCCGGTTCGGCCCCTGCACCGACGATCGCGCTCGGCAGGTGGGGAGAAGTGGGTGGACCACAAGCCCGCCTCCAGCCTGGACCTTGGAACGGTGTTGCAGCCCATCATCCCCAACTCCATCAAAGTGTCTGCTCCCAATGAAAAGGCGCTGTCCAAGTGCGACAGATATGTGTTGACGCACCAGGAAGTTGCCTCAGACGGCGAGATTAAAACTCAACTTATCAAGGTAAGATTGTTTGAGGAGTTTAGCAGAACCGCAGGATCCTCCTCTAATTTGGTGTATGTTCCAGGGTGATGTGTTGAAAACCAGAGGAGGAGGACAGGCTGTCCAATTCACTGACATTGAGACATTGAAACAACAACTCACCTCGATTGAACGGTATGAATTTATTGCTGAGCTTCAATGTTATTTTTGTTTACTATTTTTCTTTGTGTTGACTATTATGTGAAGCGCTTTGTTACAGCTGCAGCTGTTGTGAAAGCGCTATATAATTCAGGATGTATTGTATTTTCTTGCCTCTTTCTTAAAGGACAACCGACGTCTCCGGACAAGTTGTGTCCATAATTTGTAAAATGGCTTCAAATGACATCTACTGAGCGTATTTTACAAAGATTCCTCCACGTATAGCTATATTTTACGTTTTAAGACTCGCGCTTTGAGTTGGTGACGAGTCCGTACGTGACGTCACTAAAGGACCGCCCTTTACCATAAAAAAGACGCATTGTAGCGGTCCTTCCATCACGTCAATGTATTTTGCTGGACTTGTTTGGTCTGAAAACCTCGTATTGCACCAAAAAGCCGCCAGAAGGCCAGAAGAGGGCGTCCAAGCGCCATATAAGGAATTTATCAGCCTGTGGAAACAGAGGTGGCTACAGGAGGTCATCATTTTGTGCCTCTTTTTTTGACTGAGAGATTTTCTCCCAATGTTGCCTCAAAATGGCACAAATAAATTCTTTAATAGATTGCAAACATGTATGCTTTGCTCTTCAGAACTATTTGAATCATATTCATCACTGGATGTGGAACAAGAAAGCATATTCCCCGAATCTGAAGCCATTGTTTTGATTCTCCAGCAATGCAAGACGTCTTGGTGTGACGTCACGAAAGGGGGGCGGGACTTTCTGAAACTGGCCACTTCCGGTTTCAAATTGAAGTACTTTTTCGACACTTTAAATCATTTTTATTGGTGTTTTGCATTTGACTAAAAATATCATACTGCGTGTATTGGGTATTTTAGATGCTATCAATCATTTTTCTGGTGTCAGTTAAAAAAACAAAAAAGTGACGTCTGTTGTCCTTTAAAAGTGACATCCCTGTGTTTTTGTCTCCTAAGCCGCAAAAGGAAATCTTCAGAAGGAGATAGTGGAGACCTAAATGGTGGATCGTTGGCCGACGTGCAGAAGAGGGTAGGATACTTATGATCAGTAAACATGAAAATGGATTCATTCTGAAAATACATATGACCCCCCCCCCCCCCCCTGGATTTGTGGGAGATGGGAACTGAGCACCAGTGCAAACAGAGAAAATTAGTTTGGTATTGAAGTTTCACCTCAAATGTTTTCCAAGTTGAATTTGTTTTGTGTCAGCGCTTGTAACTCAAAGGACCTGTTTCAAAAATATTTGTTCACTCTTCAAAGTGAAAAAGCCACTAATTGAAAATCGATTCTCGCCCAATAATTTGTGTCTGTGTTTTATCATATTATTTGTTATTATTTATTTATTTTTTACTGTATGTTACTTCTGGATTGAGTGAACGCTGGCGCATGTGGCTGCCGCTACTCACCCGCAGAAAAAATATCCTGTAACTATAAAGTGTCCTTGAGAGTTTTGAAAGGCGCTTATAAATGAAATGCATTATTATTATTATTATTATTACATTATTATTATTATATTTTTGAATAATAAATATAGCCATTTTTGAACTCGTTCACTGCCAGACGTGCAAAAAAATTCCACTCCAGGGTTTTTGTCATTGTCACTTGAATTCCAGGACCCACAGAATTTAGAACCCTTGGACTCTCTTTTTTCATCAGAAAAAAAAGGAGTTAATTCCTAAATTATATGGGTTTGGAGTTATATGAGCTTGAAATGAGGGCGGCTGTCCAAAATATAACGCAATACACACATATTGGTTTATATAACGCTTTAACAGCAGCTGAAATTGGAGCAAAGTGCTAACATCGGAAAAGGGGAAATGCTGCTCCCTTGTGGAAAAGAAATTTCATTGCCAGAGCCCATGGCCAACGCTTTATCGGCACCCAAACGAGAAAAACCAAAACCCGAACAAATTCGGGAATGGTGCTCTACGTCATTCACTGCCGTTCATAAATTTATTTAGGAATTGAAAATATGAGTTAAATCAGCAATGCAATTTAAATTTGGGTGATTTTTAAAATCTGAATTCACCCTCTTTTTTTCTGCCTATCAGATTGCCATGACAATAACATCATAATTTAATATGTAGTTTATTTAGAAATTAAAGTTTAGATTCAGCGACGATTTGAATGTCGTAGCTATAATGAAAAAACCCAAAACCCGAACAAATTCGGGAATGGTGCTCTACGTCATATTTTCAATTCCCAAATAAATTTATGAATGAGTTAATATTGTGTATTTGAAAACTCACCGCAATGACAAGTTATTGGATTGGATTGGATTGGATTGGATAGGCCTTTATTAGTCTCACAGTCTCACAGTGGCATATAAATAATTAAATATAAAGGACATTGATGTGGTACCAACCCAAGAAGCTGTTTTGTCCACAGGGGATAAAGAAAATGCTCAAAAATTGTTTTTGGGCTACGTGTTGATTCACCGTTTCTATCCTTTAGTTATTTATAGGTTATGCACCTTTCCTTATGCTGGGTTTTCTTAAATACACAGTCTTTGTTTTAGGTTTGGATTAATAGCGATTTGGGGTGGCAACTGCTCGAAGACGATCTGTTTTAACTGGCATACAATGCTTTGGCCTGAGCACAAAACAGCTTGTAAACAGTGTGTAGTGTTCTAATCGCACATGAAAGCAAGTAAGAAAAGAGCTGCGGATAATCAAAACATCTGGACAATCAAAAAGTCAACATAAGCCTGACTGTTGTCTGCGTTGATGGTTTGCCCAAGTTTACTGGTAACACATTTCTCATCAATGTTGAGGCTGAAAAGTTGTATGTAATGTTGTTTTTGTTTTTTTTGTTTTTTTTTTTTTTTTTTGCAGTATATTTGGTTGTATTAAAAATGCTGAATGAAAGTTTTATCGTACAAGTCAGTTTCAAATCGTGATTTCTGCATAGTGCGCCGTCGCTGTGGAAATGAAGGCCGGCTCCACCCTGGGTCCTGGTCTTGAACATCATTGTATCACAAAGTAAGCTGCCGCGTATTTATTTTACTCACAATCTTGGAGAAACGGTGACCGGAGGACTAATTCATGATTTTAATTTGATTTTACAGGCGAAGAAAACCCTGAAAGCAGTAAGTGGTTCAACTGATGATCACTCCATTTTGTTATTTTGTTTGTGCAATACCCAGTTGTTTTTTTTTCTATGCTGATATTTAAAGTTTGACACGGTTATGTTATGCAACTGTACACTTGCAACGCTGTTTATAAAGTATTTTTTGTTGTAAGAAGCAACTGAATTTGTGATGTCTATTTCAGTTTTGTATGGTGTCTGTATTCCTGTCAACTTGACATGTTTAGTTTTAGTTCAGTACATTAAGTTCGGAAGTGTAGTCCAGAGTCTTCACAATTGTTTGAGTGATTACGTTGCCTTTTCATTCATGAATGCTCCGGGTGTCATTGTACTTTGAAATAAAATTTCGTTGCACCAGATTTGTTTATAAACATTTAGCCGATTGCTATACAATGATTAACCACTGGGTGGCAGCACATAACTACTATTACAATTGGGCAGACCTTTGAGAAGATTCTTTTGCGTTTCTACTGCCTTACTGATTTCAATTTGGACATCGTTTCAAAAGGGACCACATAGTATGAATTATAATTACAGTTGAAATAGTGTTTTTGTGGAGTGTATCAGCTACGGTAGCATGTATTTACCTGACAATACAGATGCGACGCCACGCGTAACACCCCCTTACATCGGAATTGTTCTCTGTAATTGGGAATCTGAATTTCCCTGGAATCCAAATAAACATGAGCGCGTGTAAGTCGACGCTGATCTCAGCTTTATGGAGACAGTTGAAATCTCATGTGGCATCGTTTCAAGTGAAAAGCACTGCAGAGCGACTAACGTGGGAGCCTCTCGGAGAAGGTCAAGAGCCCCGGAGCAACGAGCGGCCATTAAATTCACTCCAAGTGCTTTTGCTTTTTGACCAGGCTTGCACCACACTATTGGGGTCTGCAAACCCTCGATGCCAAGTGGCACGAGAATAGAGATGTTATTACGTTTTGAGCCCCTAATCAACATTACAGGTTTTCAAAGAGGCTCTTGAGAGCCGTGAGCATGCACTGTTCATTGTGAAACATTTCACAAATGTTCATATTGTCATTAATACATAGTCATCATAGTATTAACAACCTCCTGTATTTTTTTTCATTATATGTCCATTTTCAGACATCTATTTATTTAAATCAGTTGCTTTGTGTTTTTCAACTACTGCCACAAAATAAATTAAAAGTAGCGTAGATTCACACATTGCGTGTTGATCAAAATTACATGGGTGGTTTTATCACTAAGTATTTCGTCTAGTCTATTTTTTTTAATACTTTCCCGATTTTTAAATTTCTTGCTTTTTTATACATTCCCGAGCATGGCGCCACCTTTTTTTAAATCACACCTGCCGTTATACTGATTGCGATATTTTGTGGCTCGATTACATTGCTGTGTACATCTTAGCCTCTTGGGGGCATCCTGGTGCACACGTTCAGATAACGCCCTTTAGTGTAAAATTGAAGAAGAGGCTACACTTCGAGGCCAAAAGCACCAACGAAGAAGAAATTCCCCTCGGTTGTGATTGTTCGAATCAATGTTTAATACTGAGAAGAAATAAAAGTTTGGTAAATTGGGGAAAGAAACCAAAATATTTGGGTATTGCTGATTCGTGGAAGGTGCTATAAGTATGCTGGACACAAAAAACTACTAAGGAGTTTGCAGCTAAACAACATGCCATGGGTGTATTTGAACAGTGAATGAAGGAGATAGGGACTAAAAAGCGATGTAAATTCACTCCACAATAACGAAGACTAGTTTTGCTGATGAGTATAGTTATGCTACTCAATTCTGTGTATTTATTTAATTCGTGACATTCAGTGCATTGTCATCAAATGGTGAGTATAGTTTTGCTTTTTTGAATGTTGCTGTGCCGATGACCATTTTGTGTTTGGGAGCCTTTTACTGAGCATCTTCATCTTTATGACGTTCATAGAGTTGCTTGTTCTCTAGCCAAAAGGGGACATAAGCCAGTGTCTTCTTGTGCCGGTCCCAAGCCCGGATAAATACAGAGGGTTATGTCAGGAAGGGCATCCGACATAAAAGCTTGGCCAAAACAAACATGCGAATCAAACCTCTGAAGATGGAGGACACTGATTTGCTGTGGCGACCCCTTGAAGGGAAAAGCTGAAAGGAAAAGAAGACATTTGGAACAGTGAAATGAAAAACGATCACCAGGTCCTTGGTAACACAGGAATCCCGTTAATCACTCTCTGTTTATAATAATAATAATAATAGTTGTGTTAAATTCATCCTGTCTACTTGATATCTAATTTACAACAGATTATTTTCTTACAGTGTTTTTTAGGTGTTTAATTACCTGACATGTTTCTGTGTATATTTCCGCCTTCGTCAAGAGTGTCATGGATGTTGTTGGCGGAAGTATATGCCGAAACATGTCAACTAATTGAACATCTAAAAAAAAACACTAAGAAAATAATCTGTTGTAAATTAATAATAATACATTACATTTTAAGTGACTTTCAAAGCTCTGAAGGACACTTTACAGTCACAGTCAAGCATAGGTACTATAATAAATAAAATACAATCACAAATAGAATGCAATAAATGAAATACAATTATAAATAGAAACAAGAGAGAGAGCTACACAGAAAATGTTTGTAACACATTGGTTAGATTTGTGTGTAACTTCAACTTCAAAGTCAAAGTCAGCTTTATTGTCAAATATGCTAATATGCATGCATGACATACAGCACAGATGACTCGGACCCAGCATGCAAGGCACTTATAATTACTTAACAAACATAAACATGACATGCGATGTGTGTTGAATTAAAATTAAAATGTACAATGTGTGTCTTTAGTTTTACTTCAGTACATTATGTACATTTACAATTGGACAGTACCCGACAGTTAACAAAGTTACTCAAACAAATGTTTGGAATTAAAAGACAAAAAAGAAGACCGTAATTTCAGGCGCACTTATTTTTCATAGTTCGACTGGTAAAAACAACTTTTAAGTTGCTGCGGAAAGAAATCAAAACAATGTGTGCATCCAAATTAGGACGAGGTGGAAAACGTTTCAATACTTTTTATGTTTAACTGTTACCTCATCCCAAAGAGCTAAATTAAGCTAGCAGACATGGTTGCGCTTTCTTAAATATCATTTCATCAACTTAATGCATGGTGATTTAAAAGCTGGAACAAGAATCTCAACCACATCGCATGAGATTTCACGATGATACTTTCCATCAGTGGCAGAGATAAGAAACCTTGGCAATGAGAGTCAATTAGTGGCAAGCGTGCACATAACGTGCGAGCGCCTAGCATTGCTCGACTTGGGTCTGTCTGCATTGTCCTACGTCAAAACGTTTGACTGTCTACCAGCTGAATGTTTGACAAAAGATATGAGACTGGAAATGAGGACTGACAATCAATTGTCATTCAGCCCGTCTGCAAATGTTCTGCAAAATTCTTCCTCTTCATTGCTCGCTTACCTCAAGCTCATTTGCTTTCGCACATGCTAACACAAATGTTTTAGCGTATACAAAAAAAGGAATGAAAATCTCAGATTGTTTTCCTGTGAGTTGAAAACAACCCAAAAAAACGTTGGCTTGTGTTTACCACAGTTAGCTTGATGCGATCATCGAATGGAAATCACTCAAAAAAAATTCCAATAAACACATGCACAATTTCATGACATTATTACTCAATGTTGTTTTGGCCTGCAATGAATTAGACTGAAAAGAAAAATTATGTTTTTTATTTGTGTTCTGGCCCTTTAATTAACACAATGAGTAGTTTTCAACTGAAAATATTGCAAGCCGCCATCATACCGTAGTATGAGTATTTCAGCCCCGTTGCCCTCTGTGTTCTCTGCATTCGACTAAGTGCTTGCAGTTGTCAGCTGAGTGTACACGAGCTGCACTTTTTGCTGGCGGTGTCCTTCCTGTGGTGACAGTATGCCATGACGGATTTCCATTGACTCACTTTCATTGTAACCGCAATGCGTCCCTGAGAAGCAGAAGAAAGAAGGAAAAAAAAAACACAAATACTTGATGTCATCCGGTTAAAGCTGCGGCTTTGCGTGCAGTTGGCAGATGACTTAAGCGCCACTGAAAGGAGTTTGCTGACGAAATGAGCGGGGAGGTTGAACTCAAGTTTGTGGAGAGCAAGCCAGTGGATCATCATCCATTGCGACAACAGGTTGACTTTTTGAGTAAGGCGTATTCAGCCCAAAAAAAAATGTAACGTCACGTAAAAGTAAGGCATTTTTGTAGATAAAAACTAAAAACAACCATGTACAGTGAGACTTCAAGTTTTCGTCTAATGAACGTCAAATTTATGAAAATTAAACCTTATAATAAGCACTATTTTCATAATACACACCCACCACGGCTGGTGGAGTAATCTTCGGCGGAAGAACACCAAAGCACACGACCTTCGGATCTGGCGGAGTGATCTTCGGTGGAAGCACACGACCGAACTGCGCTCCAGCCGGCGCTACTTTCCACATCCCCTCTCATTGAATGCACACGTCGATCGCCGACTTGGAGCTTTTTGCTGATAATTTTACTATGATGGGACCGAAAACAAAACCACCACAGGCTCGTGTTCAGCCCAAGAGGACACAAAATAAAATCACAGTCGCTGAGAAGAAGGAGATAATTGAAAAACACGAACGAGGTGTGCGTTTGTGTGATTTAGTGTCCGAGCACGGCTATGCTAAGTCAACCATTGCTACCATTCTCCGGTACAGAGAAACGTTCAAAGGTGCGTCTGTTGCAAAAGGTGTTTCCGTGCTCTCAAAGCGACGGTCTTGGGCAATCGAAAAACTTCTGTTAATTTGGATTAACGAAAAGCAGCTACCCGGCGACAGCGTGTGTAAAGCTAGTTTATGCGAGAAAGCATGGCTAATTCACGCCGATATCGCCATGCGCCAACCTGGAAGTTCGGCGCTTATTGAGGATTTTAAAGCCAGTAACGGATAGTTCGAGAACATATGAGGGCGAGGAGGAGATGGCTGCAGCATCAAGTGAGCTCATAAAGGCAATGTTGGCAAAGTGGAATGATGTGCAGACTTTTACCGAACAGTTCCATTCAGAAAACACAGTGGCTATGACAATCATCAACATAATGAACAATAATGTGATGCCTCAGCTTCGTAAGACCTTACAAGTCAGAAAGCAACAGGTGTCAAATAAGAAGTTTTTAATCAGCAAAAATGATGAGGAGAGTCTCCAAAGAAAAAAGAAGAGAAGCCACACCAGAGGTTAAGTTACCAGCAGTCCTTATGGAAGGTGACTCTCCTTCCATAAGCCGTCAACGACCATCAAAAAGGTAAATACAACTTTATTTTACAGCACAGTTTATTTGTTTAATGACAGTCCTCATGTAATGTGCCTCTCTTTCCAAACAGCAATTCGCTTTGACCTTCGACCTCCAACGCCATTCCATCAATGACCATCACAAATGTAAATAAAGTGACTTTATGATACAATGCAGTGTTTCTTTCATTACAATACAATAGCACATTTATTATACATAGAATAAGGTATGTTGTGTGTAGTTTTAAGCCTTGTTTAGTTGAAAAGTATATTTTATGGAAACCCGGGAACGGATTATTCCCATTTTAATGGTTTCCTATGGGAATTATTTTTGGAGATATATACTTTTCGCCTCACACACTCTGTCTGGGAACCAATTAAGTTCGTAAGTTGAGGTCTCACTGTATAGTAAGGCGTTTATAGCTGAAAAAAACCACCATGTATAGCAAGGCGTTTTAACCCCCCCCCCCCCCCAAATAAAAAAAAAACGACCACGAATAGTAGGGTGTTTTTTTGTTGATAAAAATGACCATGTAAAAAAGTGAGGCCAGTTATCAAAACCGGGATAGCCACCATGTATAGTAAGGCATTTTTAGCTGGAAAAAAAACGATCACGTATTATAGATAGGCGTTTTTTGTCTCTAAAAACTACCATGACTAGTAAGGCGTTTTAGCTGAAAAAAAACACAATGTATAGTCAGGCGTTTTTAGCCGAAAAAAACAACCATGTATAGTAAGGCATTTTTTGCCGAAAAAAAAACGACCGTGTATAGTAAGGTGTCTTTAGCCGAAAAAAACGACCATGTATAGTAAGGCATTTTTTGCCGAAAAAAAACAATGTATAGTAAGCCATTTTTAGCCGAAAAAAAACAACAATGTATAGTAAGGCATTTTTAGCTTAAAAAAACGACCATATACAGTTGGGCATTTTTAGCCGAAAAAAACAACCATGTATAGTAAGGCGTTTTTAACCGAAAAAAACGACCATGTATAGTAAGGCGTTTTTAGCTGAAAAAAAACGACCATGTATAGTAAGGCGTCTTTAGCCGAAAAAAACGACCATGTATAGTAAGGCGTTTTTAGCCGAAAAAAAAAAAAACGACCATGTATAGTAAGGCGTCTTTAGCCGAAAAAAACGACCATGTATAGTTGGGCATTTTTAGCCGAAAAAAACGACCATGTATAGTAAGGCATTTTTAGCCGAAAAAAA
Source organism: Hippocampus bargibanti (assembly GCF_051943395.1). Lineage (NCBI taxonomy): Eukaryota > Metazoa > Chordata > Actinopteri > Syngnathiformes > Syngnathidae > Hippocampus > Hippocampus bargibanti. The sequence continues at coordinate 9,997,582 of NC_142738.1, read as the reverse complement.
CGACCATGTATAGTAAGGCGTTTTTAACCGAAAAAAACGACCATGTATAGTAAGGCGTTTTTAGCTGAAAAAAAAACGACCATGTATAGTAAGGCGTCTTTAGCCGAAAAAAACGACCATGTATAGTAAGGCGTCTTTAGCCGAAAAAAACGACCATGTATAGTTGGGCATTTTTAGCCGAAAAAAACGACCATGTATAGTAAGGCATTTTTAGCCGAAAAAAACGACCATGTATAGTAAGGCGTTTTTAACCGAAAAAAACGACCATGTATAGTAAGGCGTTTTTAGCTGAAAAAAAAACGACCATGTATAGTAAGGCGTCTTTAGCCGAAAAAAACGACCATGTATAGTAAGGCGTTTTTAGCCGAAAAAAAAACGACCATGTTTAGTAAGGCATTTTTAGCCGAAAAAAACGACCATGTATAGTTGGGCATTTTTAGCCGAAAAAAACGACTATGTATCGTAAGGCATTTTTAGCCGAAAAAAACGACCATGTATAGTAAGGCGTTTTTAACAGAAAAAAACGACCATGTATAGTAAGCCATTTTTAGCCGAAAAAAACGACCATGTATAGTTGGGCATTTTTATCCGAAAAAAAACGACCATGTATAGTAAGGCATTTTTAGCCGAAAAAAACGACCATGTATAGTAAGGCATTTTTAGCTGAAAAAAACGACCATGTATAGTAAGGCATTTTTTGCCGAAAAAAACACAATGTATAGTAAGCCATTTTTAGCCGAAAAAAACGACCATGTATAGTAAGGCATTTTTAGCTTAAAAAAAACAACCATATATAGTTGGGCATTTTTAGCCGAAAAAAAACAACCATGTATAGTAAGGCGTTTTTAGCCGAAAAAAACGACCATGTATAGTAAGGCATTTTTAGACGAAAAAAACACCCTGTATAGGAAGGCATTTTTAGCGGAAAAAAACGACCATGTATTGTAAGCCGTTTTTAGCTGAAAAAAAAACTACCGTGCCAAAGCAAGGCATTTTTTGCCCGAAAAAAAACGACTACGAATAAGACGGCGTTTTTTTTTAGCCCGAAAAAAAAACGGTCATGTATAGTCAGGCGTTTTTAGCCCCCCAAAAAAACGACCATGTATAGTAAGGCGTTTTTAGCTGAAAAAAACACCATGTATAGTAAGGCGTTTTTTGCTGAAAAAAACACCATGTATAGTAAGGCGTTTTTAGCTGAAAAAAACACCATGTATAGTAAGGCGTTTTTAGCCGAAAAAAACGACCATGTATAGTAAGGCATTTTTTGCTGAAAAAAAACGACCATGTATAGTAAGGTGTCTTTAGCGGAAAAAAACGACCATGTATAGTAAGGCATTTTTTGCCGAAAAAAACACAATGTATAGTAAGCCTTTTTAGCCGAAAAAAAAACGACAATGTATAGTAAGGCATTTTTAGCTTAAAAAAACGACCATATATAGTTGGGCATTTTTAGCCGAAAAAAACGACCATGTATAGTAAGCCATTTTTAGCCGAAAAAAACGACCATGTATAGTAAGGCGTTTTTAGCAGAAAAAAACGACCATGTATAGTTGGGCATTTTTATCCGAAAAAAACGACCATGTATAGTAAGGCATTTTTAGCCGAAAAAAACGACCATGTATAGTAAGGCGTTTTTTGCTGAAAAAAACACCATGTATAGTAAGGCGTTTTTAGCTGAAAAAAACACCATGTATAGTAAGGCGTTTTTAGCCGAAAAAAACGACCATGTATAGTAAGGCATTTTTTGCTGAAAAAAAACGACCATGTATAGTAAGGTGTCTTTAGCGGAAAAAAACGACCATGTATAGTAAGGCATTTTTTGCCGAAAAAAACACAATGTATAGTAAGCCTTTTTAGCCGAAAAAAAACGACAATGTATAGTAAGGCATTTTTAGCTTAAAAAAACGACCATATATAGTTGGGCATTTTTAGCCGAAAAAAACGACCATGTATAGTAAGCCATTTTTAGCCGAAAAAAACGACCATGTATAGTAAGGCGTTTTTAGCAGAAAAAAACGACCATGTATAGTTGGGCATTTTTATCCGAAAAAAACGACCATGTATAGTAAGGCATTTTTAGCCGAAAAAAACGACCATGTATAGTAAGGCATTTTTAGCTGAAAAAAACGACCATGTATAGTAAGGCATTTTTTGTGCAAAAAAACACAATGTATAGTAAGCCATTTTTAGCCGAAAAAAAACGACCATGTATAGTAAGGCATTTTTAGCTTAAAAAAACAACCATATATAGTTGGGCATTTTTAGCCGAAAAAAAACAACCATGTATAGTAAGGCGTTTTTAGCCGAAAAAAACGACCATGTATAGTAAGGCATTTTTAGACGAAAAAAACACCCTGTATAGTAAGGCATTTTTAGCGGAAAAAAACGACCATGTATTGTAAGGCGTTTTTAGCTGAAAAAAAAACTACCGTGCCAAAGCAAGGCATTTTTTGCCCGAAAAAAAACGACTATGAATAAGACGGCGTTTTTTTTTTTAGCCCGAAAAAAAAAACGGTCATGTATAGTCAGGCGTTTTTAGCCCCCCAAAAAAACGACCATGTATAGTAAGGCGTTTTTAGCTGAAAAAAACACCATGTATAGTAAGGCGTTTTTTGCTGAAAAAAAACGACCATGTATAGTAAGGTGTCTTTAGCCGAAAAAAACGACCATGTATAGTAAGGCATTTTTTGCCGAAAAAAACACAATGTATAGTAAGCCATTTTTAGCCGAAAAAAAACGACAATGTATAGTAAGGCATTTTTAGCTTAAAAAAACGACCATATATAGTTGGGCATTTTTAGCCGAAAAAAAACAACCATGTATAGTAAGGCGTTTTTAACCGAAAAAAACGACCATGTATAGTAAGGCGTTTTTAGCTGAAAAAAAACGACCATGTATAGTAAGGCGTTTTAGCCGAAAAAAAAAAACGACCATTCATAGTAAGGCGTCTTTAGCGGAAAAAAAAACGACCATGTATAGTAAGGCGTTTTTAGCTGAAAAAAAAACTACCGTGCAAAGCAAGGCATTTTTTGCCTGAAAAAAAACGGCTATGAATAAGACGGCGTTTTTTTTTTAGCCCGAAAAAAAAACGGTCATGTTTAGTCAGGCGTTTTTAGCCCCCCAAAAAAACGACCATGTATAGTAAGGCGTTTTTAGCTGAAAAAAACACCATGTATAGTAAGGCGTTTTTAGCCGAAAAAAACGACCATGTATAGTAAGGCATTTTTTGCTGAAAAAAAACGACCATGTATAGTAAGGTGTCTTTAGCCGAAAAAAACGACCATGTATAGTAAGGCATTTTTTGCCGAAAAAAACACAATGTATAGTAAGCCATTTTTAGCCGAAAAAAAACGACAATGTATAGTAAGGCATTTTTAGCTTAAAAAAACGACCATATATAGTTGGGCATTTTTAGCCGAAAAAAAACAACCATGTATAGTAAGGCGTTTTTAACCGAAAAAAACGACCATGTATAGTAAGGCATTTTTTGCCGAAAAAAACACAATGTATAGTAAGCCATTTTTAGCCGAAAAAAACGACCATGTATAGTAAGGCATTTTTAGCTTAAAAAAAACAGCCATATATAGTTGGGCATTTTTAGCCGAAAAAAACGACCATGTATAGTAAGGCGTCTTTAGCCGAAAAAAACGACCATGTATAGTTGGGCATTTTTATCCGAAAAAAAAACGACCATGTATAGTAAGGCGTTTTTAGCTGAAAAAAAAACACCATGTATAGTAAGGCATTTTTAGCCAAAAAAAACACCCTGTATAGTAAGGCATTTTTAGCCGAAAAAAAACGACCATGTATTGCAAGGCGTTTTTAGCTGAAAAAAAAACTACCGTGCAAAGCAAGGCATTTTTTGCCCGAAAAAAAACGACTATGAATAAGACGGCGTTTTTTTTTTTAGCCCGAAAAAAAAACGGTCATGTATAGTCAGGCGTTTTTAGCCCCCCAAAAAAACGACCATGTATAGTAAGGCGTTTTTAGCTGAAAAAAACACCATGTATAGTAAGGCGTTTTTAGCCGAAAAAAACGACCATGTATAGTAAGGCATTTTTTGCTGAAAAAAAACGACCATGTATAGTAAGGTGTCTTTAGCCGAAAAAAACGACCATGTATAGTTGGGCATTTTTAGCCGAAAAAAACAACCATGTATAGTAAGGCGTTTTTAGCCGAAAAAAACGACCATGTATAGTAAGACGTTTTTTGCCGAAAAAAAACGACCATGTCTCGTGGGCATTTGTAGCCAAAAAAAACGACCATGTATAGTTGGGCATTTTTAGCCGAAAAAAACGACCATGTATAGTAAGGCGTTTTTAGCCGAAAAAAACGACCATGTATAGTTGGGCATTTTTAGCCGAATAAAACGACCATGTATAGTAAGGCATTTTTAGCCGAAGAAAAACGACCATGTATAGTTGGGCATTTTTATCCGAAAAAAACGACCATGTATAGTAAGGCGTTTTTAGCCGAAAAAAACGACCATGTATAGTAAGGCGTTTTTAGCCAAAAAAAACACCCTGTATAGTAAGGCATTTTTAGCCGAAAAAAACGACCATGTATAGTAAGGCGTTTTTAGCCAAAAAAAACACCCTGTATAGTAAGGCATTTTTAGCCGAAAAAAACGACCATGTATTGTAAGGCGTTTTTAGCTGGAAAAAAAAACTACCGTGCAAAGAGAGGCATTTTTTGCCCGAAAAAAAACGACTATGAATAAGACGGCGTTTTTTTTTAGCCCGAAAAAAAAACAGTCATGTATAGTCAGGCGTTTTTAGCCCCCCAAAAAAACAACCATGTATAGTAAGGCGTTTTTAGCTGAAAAAAACACCATGTATAGTAAGGCGTTTTTAGCTGAAAAAAACACCATGTATAGTAAGGCGTTTTTAGCCGAAAAAAACGACCATGTATAGTAAGGCATTTTTTGCTGAAAAAAAACGACCATGTATAGTAAGGCGTTTTTAGCCGAAAAAAACGACCATGTATAGTAAGGCATTTTTTGCCGAAAAAAACAACCATGTATAGTAAGGCGTTTTTAGCCGAAAAAAACGACCATGTATAGTAAGGCGTCTTTAGCCGAAAAAAACGACCATGTATAGTAAGGCGTTTTTAGGCGAAAAAAAAAACGACCATGTATAGTAAGGCGTCTTTAGCCGAAAAAAACGACCATGTATAGTTGGGCATTTTTAGCCGAAAAAAAACGACCATGTATAGTAAGGCGTTTTTAGCTGAAAAAAACACCATGTATAGTAAGGCGTTTTTAGCCGAAAAAAACGACAATGTATAGTAAGGCATTTTTTGCCGAAAAAAACACAATGTATAGTAAGCCATTTTTAGCCGAAAAAAACGACCATGTATAGTAAGGCGTCTTTAGCCGAAAAAAACGACCATGTATAGTTGGGCATTTTTAGCCGAAAAAAAAACAACCATGTATAGTAAGGCGTTTTTAGGCGAAAAAAGCGACCATGTATAGTTGGCCGTTTTTAGCCGAAAAAAACGACCATGTATAGTTGGGCATTTTTAGCCGAAAAAAACAACCATGTATAGTAAGGCGTCTTTAGCCGAAAAAAACGACCATGTATAGTTGGGCGTTTTTAGCCGAAAAAAACGACCATGTATAGTAAGGCATTTTTAGCCGAAAAAAACGACCATGTATAGTAAGGCATTTTTATCCGAAAAAAACGACCATTTATATAGTAAGGCGTTTTTAGCCGAAAAAAACGACCATGTATAGTTGGGCATTTTTATCCGGAAAAAACGACCATGTATAGTAAGGCGTTTTTAGCCGAAAAAAACGACCATGTATAGTAAGGCGTCTTTAGCCGAAAAAAAACGACCATGTATATAAGGCGTCTTTATCCGAAAAAAAAACCATGTATAGTAAGGTATTTTTAGCCGAAAAAAACGACCATGTATAGTAAGCCATTTTTAGCCGAAAAAAACGACCATGGCATTTTTAGCCGAAAAAAATTACCATGTATAGTAAGGCATTTTTAGCCGAAAAAAACACCATGTATAGTAAGCCATTTTTAGCCGAAAAAAACGACCATGTATAGTAAGGCATTTTTAGCTTAAAAAAAACGACCATGTATTGGTTGTTTTTAGCCAAAAAAAAACCACCATGTATATAGTAAGGCGTTTTTAGCCGAAAAAAACAACAATGTATGATGAAACGTTTTTAGCTGAAAAAAACGACCATGTATTATAAGGTGTTTTTAGCTGAAAAAAAACTACCATGCAAAGCAAGGCATTTTTTTGCCCGAAAAAAAACCACCATGAATAAGACGGCGTTTTTTTTAGCCCGAAAAAAAAAAACACCCCCCCCCCAAAAAAAAAAAAAAAAAAAAAACGGTCATGTATAGTCAGGCGTTTTTAGCCCCCCCCCAAAAAAAACCATCATTTATAGTTGGGCGTTTTTAGCTGAAAAAAAATGACCATGTATAGTAAGGCGTTTTAGCGAGAAAAATGACCATGTATATACAGTAAAGTCTCGTTATATCGATATCGGATATATCGATAGTCCCGGTTATATCGATACTATTTCTATGCACGCACGGAGAAAATTACATGCAAACAGGGTCGGATATATCGATAGTCCCGGTTATATCGATATTTTTTCGGACTCCCTTGAATATCGATATAACGAGACTTTACTGTAAAAGTGTTTTTTTGTCGAAAAAAAGACCATGTATAGTAAGGCGTTTTTAGCTGAAAAAACTACCATGTATAGTAAGGCGTTTTAACCCCAAAAAACAACCATGTATAATAAAACGTTTTTAGCTGAAAAAAATGACCATGCATATAGTAAGGCGTTTTTAGCTGAAAAAAACTACCATGCATCGCAAGGCATTTTTTTGCCCGAAAAAAAACGACCATAAATAGGAAGGCGTTTTTAGCCCAAAAAAACGACCATGTATAGTAAGGCATTTTTAGCCGAAAAAAACAACCATGTATAGTAAGGCGTTTTTAGCCGAAAAAAACGACCATGTATAGTAAGGCGTCTTTAGCCGAAAAAAACGACCATGTATAATTGGGCATTTTTAGCCGAAAAAAATGACCATGTATAGTAAGCCGTTTTTAGCTCAAAAAACGACCATGTATAGTAAGGCGTTTTTAGCCGAAAAAAAACGACCATGTATAGTAAGGCGTTTTTAGCCGAAAAAAACGACCATGTATAGTAAGGCGTTTTTAGCCGAAAAAAACGACCATGTATAGTAAGGCGTCTTTAGCCGAAAAAAACCACCATATATAGTTGGGCATCTTTAGCCGAAAAAAACAACCATGTATAGTAAGGCGTCTTTAGCTGAAAAAAACGACCATGTACAATTGGGCATTTTTATCCGAAAAAAACGACCATGTATATAGTAAGGCGTTTTTAGCCGAAAAAAAACGACCATGTATAGTTGGGCATTTTTATCCGGAAAAAACGACCATGTATAGTAAGGCGTTTTTAGCCGAAAAAAACGACCATTGCATTTTTAGCCGAAAAAAATGACCATGTATAGTAAGGCATTTTTAGCTTAAAAAAACGACCATGTATTGGTTGTTTTTAGCCAAAAAAACCCACCATGTATATAGCAAGGCGTTTTTAGCCGAAAAAAAACAACAATGTATGATGAAACGTTTTTAGCTGAAAAAAAACGACCATGTATTGTAAGGTGTTTTTAGCTGAAAAAAAACTACCATGCAAAGCAAGGCATTTTTTGCCCGAAAAAAAACGACCATGAATAAGACGCCGTTTTTTTTTTTAGCCGGAAAAAAAAAAAACAACACCCCCCCCCCCCCAAAAAAAAAAAAAAAAAAACGGTCATGTATAGTCAGGCGTTTTTAGCCCCCCCAAAAAACCCATCATTTATAGTCGGGCGTTTTTAGCTGAAAAAAAATGACCATGTATAGTAAGCCGTTTTAGCGAGAAAAATGACCATGTATATAAAAGTGTTTTTTTGTCGAAAAAAAGACCATGTATAGTAAGGCATTTTTAGCTGAAAAAACTACCATGTATAGTAAGCCGTTTTAACCCGAAAAAACAACCATGTATAATAAAACGTTTTTAGCTGGAAAAAAAACATCATTTATAGTCGGCCCTTTTTAGATGAAGGAAAAAGTCCATGTATAGTAAGGTGTTTATTTGTGTTTGCTTGTTTATTTATTTGATTATCTATTTGCTTATTTATTTGTTTATTTTTTAGGTTGCACAAAACCGGCATTTGTGTCGACTTTTTATATCCACTGTACTTATGTAAAACCATGCGTATTCAAACCAATGCTTGGGCTTTAATAATAAGAATACATTTCATTTCTGAGCGCCTTTCAAAACTCTCAAGGTCACTTTTCTGTCACAGGATCAGTTTTTCTGAGGGTGAGCAGCGGCAGCCACACGCGCCAGCGTTCACTCAACCCAGAAGTAACCCAAATAGATAGAAAGTTAGCTAGCAATAGATAGCCAATAGATAGCTAAATAGATAATCAATACCTGGGCTTTAAATACACACATTAATGGTTCATCTTAACAAGAGTCTTCTACACCGCTACTCTTTTCCAGTACTTTGCACATTGCCCTTTGTAATTGGTCGGCAATTATCGGTAGTGCATTAAAGTGTTGTTACTTGATTCATTAGACATGGCCGTTCACTATAACAAAGCGCCACCTTTTATCACACAAGAGCAGGTATGCGTACAAAGTCTGAGATGACGCATCCCCGCAAAGATTAGGATTCTGGCGAACAGAACTCAGGGCGAAAACACCGAATGCCAACTGCAGGCCGTCTTGTGATTCACAGAGCGTGTTATTTTTCACGCTGAGTTTCTCCGGTTGATTAATGCCCATTGAGCTTTCTGCATTTGAACATCAGCTGAGAAGCGTGTGAATCGCTTTCTGACTTCCTCAGATAGTCTTGTGTGAGACTGGGAGCAGGGCCTTTGTTTGTCTGTTTAACTGTGTGATTGCCATTTTCCACTGTTAGCTGAATTTACTGCCATTACATACCTGTCAACCGGCCGTATTTTGACATATTCTGTACAATCTCCACACATTTTTTATGTATACGGCATACAAGAAAGTATGTATGGGAAACGCAAAAATGTTTAAATATGATTTTGAGATATTTTCGATTCCGTTTTCGTCATTAAATACAGTGATACCTCAGCTTACGAACTTAATTGGTTCCCAGAAAGTGTGTGTAAGGTGAAAAGTTTATCTGCCAAACATTTCTTTTCTATAAGAAACCATAAAAATTAGAATAATTCATTCCCAGGTCTGCATAAAACATAATTTTATACAAAATAAGCCTTAGAGAACAATCAACACCATTTTTTTGTTTCCTAACTGACATCAGAAAACCGTTTCATAGCATCGAAAATACCCAAAACACGCAGGCTGATATTTTTTGTCAAATGAAAAACACCAATAAAAAATGACTTGTGTCTCAAAACTACTTCAAAATGAGCTCAGAAGGTTTCAGTTTCAGAAGGTCCCGCCCCCTTGTTCGTGACGTCACGCCAAGACGTATTTCCTTGCTCGAGAATCAAAACAATCGCTTCAGATTCGGAGAAGATGCTTTCTTGTTACTCATCCAGTGCTGAATATGATTCAAATAGTTCCGAAGAGGAAAGCATAATTGTTTGCAATCGATTAAAGAAGTACTTCCGTATCAATTGAGCCGTCAGGACCCAATGTAGCGTCCCGGAAAATGCACAAGATAGCGCCCAAGCTACGTTGGAAATGGGCTGATTTGTCTGCTGGGAATTTGTCTCAACTAGTATCAAATAGTAGTCTTGGTGCAACAGACACCGATTCACCATCGCGTTATTTATGTGTTTTCCTTCTAATTTCGCCATCAACACGGATCAACAAGACGTTTTCAGACCAAACGGAGTCAACACGTACATCAAGCACTGCACCGAAATGGCTGAATCCTTTTGTAAGCGTGTTTGTGGAGCTGGATTTGCTGAGCTAACACGGTCCGCACAGAAAGAACCCCCCACCCCTCCCTCCTCTCTTGAATAAGCTTGTTTGGCTAGCACCCGCTGTATTTGAACAGGAAGTGAGTGTATTCAAATGCAGAACAGACAACAAGCCTCCACTCTTTCTTCCTCAATACGAGCAGACAAACATGTCCGCCTCGCTAGTTCTTCTTTTTTTTTCTTTCCTTCCCCCTCTTTTGTTCATCTGACGTCTGCTTGATTGCGCGCCATCTCAAATAGCGAATGTCAAACCGGCTGTAACATTGTGGAAGCGGCGAAATGCCAGGAAATCATCAGCGAGAAGACAAAGGAGCTTCCAATTGACATTGAGGGGGAGACAAGTGGAGGATAGCTTGAAAGTGTTTTCTTCATGAGAAAACTTTTTGTGTGAAAAGTGAAAAGAAGAGAACTGACATTCATCAAGGTCAATGTGAAAAATGCGACTTGAGTTTTTACGGAAAAGTTTCACTTTTTGGGACTTTTGCGGAAACATCCATCACAAATGATTGAATATAAAATCCCCCAAACCGACATAACCATTTCAAATCAAACATTTGCTTTATTCCGATTTCAAAATCTTCGTTTGGTTTGGAAATTTCGGAATTTTGGTTCGTTTGACAATTTGCATACTCGGTAGCCAATCAGAAGCCTGCATCGAATAACTTTGTGCTTCCGGGCGCATTTGCATATCATTTTCCAAAGTAGACCCACAGAGAACACAAGAAAAATGATTAAGTGGTTAGGAATCAAGCCAAAACATCAGCCCGAGAAGAAAGACTCAAAAGAAGCTAACAAAATTTCTGACGCTACAAACTGTAAACACTCATTCAAAGCATCGTGGAAAGAGGAGTTCACATGGTTTGCAGCAGACAACGCAACTTTTCTGCTGTGAAATGTAAATTTCTCCACTGCGAGACTAATAAAGGCAAATCTAATCCAATCCAAACATTGCATTGTGCAACATGCCGAACAGTGTAGCGACAAACGACAACTGGAGCAAAATCATCAGCAAGGTATACAGTAAAGTCTCGTTATATCGATATCGTTTATATTGATAATACTGCTTATTACGACACTATGTGCCATTTTGAGGCAACATTGGGGGAACATCTCTCACCCAAAAAAGAAAAGAGGCACAAACTGGCGAGCTCCCTAAGGCCACCTCGGTTTCTTATATGACACTTGGATGCCCTCTTTTGGCAGCTTTTGGACGCAACACACTTCTCAGACCAAACATACTTCATCAACGTAAGTAATGTAAACGTTGCAGTTTTGTTTTTTCATCCATGTATTTAATTGTGTGGCATTCAGATATCTTTATCGCTTGCAACAATCACTGTTTTTTTCGTGGTTTCGTGTGAATAGAACGTGATGATTTTGCATTGGTGGCATTTTTGAAAGGAAATAGTCATTAAAAAAGTGTAAAGACGTTTTTATTTCATGCACAAATTTATTTTTCACTTCACTACATGCCGTATCAAAGATCCCCCGTTTACGTGTTGCCCCCCGCCCCCCTTTAATGCAGTTCGGCGCAGGACGGATATATCGACAGTACGGTTATATCGACATTTTTTCTAACTCCTGAGAATATCGATATAACGAGACTTTACTGTATTTATGACAAATTAAGCAAGGGAGCATTACTTCATTTTAAAGTGTTGTTCTGTTATATATTCTGATTATCAATCCTTAATACTTTGCAACAATGTTGCAACAACAATTGTGTTTCAAGTTGTGAAAAATGGGCAGGCAACTTTATGGGTGGGCCACGTCTGGACAGTAGGGATATATATATATATAGGGCCGAAACTACCAGTAAGACTTTAGTTTGCTGACGAAGTTTCTTGGATAAGAAGCGAAATGTCCGACACCTTGAAAGAAGTACAGATGACGGCTGAAGAAACCTTTTCATCGATGGACCACTCCTGTACGACTGAGAGCTTACACAGACGTATCCACTTGAATGTTTTAATGCCATGACATTATTATTGCTTTTCATATTTGTGCGTGAAAAGTTTCAGGAAGAATATGTGATACAAATCATTTGGCTTTTTAAAGACTGGTTTATAATAGAATCGTTGAGTAAATAAATGAGGTCTTTGGCCTCCTCAGTCAGTTGAGTCACATTTGCAAGTCAAATATGATAAAAGGCTGACATCCCTTTGTCATCCCTCCCAAACACCCACCACAGACGGCATTTGCATCCTCGTCTCTTCCTCCCTTCTATTTACACTGTGCTCGGCTCGTTTAACTTACACGACCCAGTGAATACATAACGCAGGGACATTCAAAACATTCCCAGTGCCTGGAGGGATCCAACTAAGCTGCAAACAAATGCTTCTGCAATGTAACCAGCCTTTCACTGTGCTCTTAAACTTCCTTCGTGCGGTTTCAAATGTGGTCGTTTCATTACTCGGGAGGAAGGGGGGCGGGGGGGGGGGGGGTGAACAAGCCCTTTCAACGCAAAGTTCAACGCACTTTCATGGAGGCCGTGTCGTGGAATTGACTTGTTAAATCTAGCCCTCCGTTGTTCATTTATTTATTTATTTACCTAACTATTTATGTATGTATTTATTTGTTTGTTTAGTTGTTCATTTATGTATTTTTATCAGTGTGTTTATTTTTTTATTTATGTATTTGTTTGTTCACTTATTTATGCATTCAATTATGTATTTTTTATTACTTATCTATTCATTTATTTATTTATTCATGTATGTATTTTTTCATTCATTTATGTATGTCTTTTTCTTTTCCCTTCGGCTTTTCGCTTCAAGGGGTCGCCACAGCGAATCAGTGTCCTCTGACACGGTTTGCATGGTGGTGATGGCAGTTGTGGATCCCAAAAAGCAGGCAGGAGGGAGCAGCAGGTTGTGTTTGAGAATTTCTATTAAAATAAAGTCAACAGGAACAAAATCTAAAACATCAAAATCATTTGAACAGAAAAATACAAAGTATCAAAATAAAAACCAAGAGTAAAAGTCTGCCAAGATGAAACAAACACATGCACAGCATACAGAGCAATGCACAATGCATACAATTGCATACAATGCATACAATGACCCGACGCCGAATGGTCGTGCCGGGAGTCCTTTTGACCGCCACTGATTGGAACGACCGGCACCTGCGAGGCTGCAGGCAGGGCTGACAGCGCTACCCGAACGTGTCCATTCGGGCGAATCCGAACGTGGCAGTCCGCCACTGATCGGGACGACCAGCACCTGTGCAGGTGCAGGTCGTAAAATTGTTGATATATTAGAAAAATAGATTTTACTCAAATTATGTTTTTTCATTTGCAATTTAGAAATATCATGCTCAGATGAATTTATTTTGGTTTATTTGAATCAGTTTTGTATACTTTGGCAATCTATTTAAATCAGGCCCCATCCATTTTAGAATTTGGCCCCCTTTTCAGACACAAGAGGGCCTAGACCCCCTTTTTTTAATTTCCCAGATGCATCCCTGAAGAGACGCCAAACTCAGCACCCGGATTAATTTGTGAGCATCAACATAGTAAGTGGTTGATTGTCCGCTTCACAGAAACTGGCAATTTGGGATTTGTGTCTTTGCAGTGGAAACAAAGTGCAGTGAAAGTCGCCAACAAGTGTGTATGCATGTGTGTGTGTGTGTGCGTGTGTGTGGGTGTATGTGAGTGTGTGTGTGTGCATGTTGTGTGCCACTCACACATGTATGTGCGTGCGTGCAAAAGCATCATTCCCCTTACAACAATGACGAGAGCCGCCCGTTGCTAAGCATAAAACAGACAAAGGAAATGTTCATTTGTGCAGATTTTGTCTTTCTCGGGATAAAAAAAATAAAAAGACGAAAGTTTACGATATTGCCAGCAAATTTACCGCCAAAGCATATTTTCCTTTCTGCCTGGCTGCCGTTAATTGCGCTTGTAGTTACTTTGCCGTCGACACTCGTCAGATTTTATAGGTTGGGTGTGCAAGCTTAGCTCCTCCGAAGGGCCATTTTTTAAAGGCCCCTGTTTTCTCATTTTGAAAACATAAACGTCCAATACAATGTTGCTTTCCTAACGACCACCTAGTTCAAGGCAAATGTTTTTTGCCATGTGCTGCTGATGGGAGACAAAGTGCCCAGAATAGAACAGAATGCCGTTATGGAAGAGTTGAATGTGAGCTTGGTGAGCCTTAAACTGAAAATGGATTTTTTTTTTCTGAAAGGAAACAAAGACCCCCCCCTATCCAATCAAACAGTGAACAGTTCGTAATGCGTATTCCACAACACAGCCTCCTTCAAAATAAATTAATAAATACATTTTATTATTATTATTATTACATACATACATACGTGAATAAATAAATAAATAAATATATGAATAGATAAACTGATAAAAATACATACATTACTAAATAAATAAATACATACGTGAATAAAAAAATACATAAATGAATGAATAAATAAACAAATAAATACATACATGAATGAACAAATAAACATATAGCTATATAAATAAGTGAATAAACAAACACATAAACAAAAATAAATAAATGAATAAATACATACACACATAAATACATAAACAGATTAACTGATAAAAATACATCAAGGAATAAATAACCAAATAAACAAACACATAAATAGATAAATACATAAGTGAATAAAGAAATACATAAACAAATAAATAGATCACTAGTTAAACTGATAAAAAACAAAGGAAAAAATAAACAAATACATAAATAAATAAACAAAGAAACAAACAAACGAATAAATAAAAAAATAAATAAATAAATAAATAAAAATACGTAAAAGCTAGGCCAAAACAAACATGCAAATTAAACCTCTGAAGATGGAGGATGTCATGATCTGGTTGGCAACCGAATTGATGCTCTGCTTTCGATTAGCACCTTGCCGGGCAGCTCCACGACTGTTGGTTGTCTCAATGATGTTCTAATTCTGGCCAAACACTTCTGTGTTTGACTCAATAGAGGCAGTGTAAATCAGCAGAGTCAATATTAGCAGTGCACACAGGGGTGCTTTGAGGTAAAAGTATGTGAACGTACGTGCGTGTGTGTGTGTGTGTGTGTGTGTGCGTGCGTGCGTGTGTGTGTGTGCGTGCGTGCGTGCGTGTGTGTGTGTGCGTGTGTGTGTGTGTGGAGAGTGAAAAGAGAGAAAGGGACAATCCATCTATTTTCCGGTCCACTTATCCTCCTCTGGGGGTGCTAGGATAGTTCCAAGCCATCTTCCGGCAGTAGGCGGGGGACAACCTGAAACAGTTGTCAGCCAATCACAGGGCACACTGAGATGAACGAGGTTCTCATTCACACCCCGGGACAATTTAGAGTGTCAAATTAACCAGCTGCGCATGTTTTTAGAAATGTGGGAGGAAGCCGGAGGACCCGGGTAAAACCCACGCAGGCCCGGGGAGAACATGCAAATTCCACAAAGGGAGGCCAGAGCTGGAATTGAACCTGCTACCTCTGCACTGTGAGATTGGTGCACAAACGACTGCAGAGAGAGAAAATAGATGATTCATGGCACTCTGTATTCGTGAATAATGACTACCTGCTTTTGTCACATAAATAAATAAGGAAACCCCTGTTTCGATGACAGTTTTTTTGCAAAAAAAAAACACCCAAATATATGATCCAATGATTTCCTTAAAGACCTGTTCGATCTATTAATGAATAAATAAATAGACAAATAAACAAATGAATTGATAGCTAGCTAGCTCGCTAGCTAGTTCACTAGCTATCTAGCTTGCTAGCTCGATATAATATAGCTCGCGAGCTATATTAGCTATATCGTAGCTAACATAGCTACGAGAGCTAGCTCGAATGATAGATCGATAGATCGCTAGATAGATCGCTAGATAGATAGATAGATAGATAGATAGATATGTGATATATGTAGACATATAGATAGCCACAGGAACAGACAGTCCTGTTTGATGGCCTTGTTAGCGGTAATAAAGCGTGTAAACAAAGCACGGCGGTGAATTTTAAGGTCATCACAAACAGCGGCAATAACCTCGCAGTCAGCATAAAGTCGCCTCCCCCCCCGCTCTCTCCCGATGTGCCAGCACAATCTCTCTCTTTAAATTTGCTGACAGGCGGAAACGGCAACATGAGCTAATGCACTACTTAAAGAGCATAATCGCTCTTTTCCCTGACTGTTAATGAATGCTAATTAGGAGTCTGGAGCAGTTTTTGGCATGTGCTGGCTGGCCCTCTAATGTGTCGTATTGTTCTCTTCGCTTCGGCTCGGCACTAATGCTGCTGCGCCAGCTATTAAAGTCAGATAAGCGATCCGTCTTGAACATTGCCAGCCAAAGCGACGCTAATAGCTCGGCCATTAAATTGTTCATTTCCATGGTTTCCTCTCATTGTTTTAGTTGTCTCTATGTACACGTGAGCGCAATGCGTGTTTCACTTTTTTTCTTTTTTTTTTTTTTGTGGGAGGACTCCAGCCAAAATGACCTCACGAACAAGACGTCCATCATGGTCATGTCAAGTCGTAAATGGTTTTCAGGTGTGAGTCTTTTAACTGTGAGTTGTAATAACGTGATGTAATCCATGAAATGATTGACTTGTAATAAGGTTAATCACATGCATACTTTTCACGAGCAGTAGGGGCCATATTAGCAGCCATATCATTCCCATTCCCGAGTCGTGTTGATTTTACTGTAGATTTTAAGATCTGCCACTTATTCACAAGGCAATTTAATCGACGGGGGCCACAGAGAATTGTCGAGAAAAGGAAGATGGAAATACAGTAAAGCTTTTCCTCAAACTCTAAATTTTAATATGTACTCGCGAGGTGCAAATCACAACATTACCAAAATAAGCAAATTATGAGTGATTAAACCGCTGCCAAAGCCTGTAATTCCACGAACCTACCTATAACATACTGCTGCTCAACCACCTTTGGATTTTTATCATCTAGTTAGCTCTCTATCTATCTAGCTATCTAGCTAGCGTCAACGTGTTAGATAGGTAGTGTTAGCTAACTAATGACCTTACATGGTGATGTAGCTAGCAAGCAATTTAGCAAGCAAATACATTAACAATGTCTTGAGTCATTTTTCACTCATACACTATGTCAGGGTTGTCAAACTCATTTCACATCGTGGGCCACATATGGCCTCGGTAGATGTCAAGTGGGCCGGACCATTAAAATTATACCATACATGCTATTAATAACCAAAATACCGAAACTTGTTGAAAACACACCAAGCACAAAGGTTTCCCATGGATATCTGTAAAAAAATATGATGTGGTCCATTTTTCATTGAAAATTCTACACTCCTTATCTACTTTTTTCCACTTGGTTAATGACATTTTGTTTAATGAGGGTGTTGAAATAGTCTTTGAAAAAAAAAACTTCTACGTTGATCGAAACAGCACCACTCTGTCCCCTAGTGGACAATTCTTGAATTGCACCTCATTAAAAACATGTCGTTTGTGCATTTTTTCCACTTTTAAATTATCCTGCGGGCCTGATCAAACCTCCTGGGGGGCCGGTTCCGGCCCGCGGGCCATATGTCTGACACCACTGCACTATGTGATTTAATTGTAACATCCGTCCATCCACCCAAAGCACTATGTTACAGCTTTAGCTGTTGTTAAAGCATTATATAAATCAATATATATTGTATCCATCCATCCATTAATGTATCCATTTATTTATTTATCAATGTATCCATTTATTTATTTTGTGTTTTTTTTTGAATTTATGTATTTATCAAATGTATTTAATTAATTAATTAATTTATAATTTTAATTCATTTTTTTATTTAGCAAATATATTTAATTAACGAATTAATTTATGTATTTAATTAAATGTATTTATATATTTATTTATTTTAAACTGTGCGACTTTGTCTCTGTCTTTATGAATTAACCAAATGAGATATGGACCGAGCGGCCTGATAGTGTTTAGCACGCCGGCTTCACAGTGCAGAGGTCGCCGGTTCGTGTCCCGGTCCGGCCTCCCTGTGTGGAGTTTGCATGTTCTCCCCCGGCCCGTGTGGGTTTTCCCCAGGTATGCCTGTTTCCTCTCACATTCCAAAAACATGCATGGCAGGCTGATTGAACATTCCAAATTGTCCCTCGGTGTAAGTGGGAGAGCGAATTGGTTGTTTGTCTTTGTGTGCCCTGCGATTGGCTGGCAACAAATTCAGTCCCCTGCCTCGTGCCCGAAGACGGCTGGGATAGGATTCAACACCCCTGTAGCCCTAATGAGGAATAAGCGGTACCGATAATGGATGGATGGTGATATGGACATAAAAGTAATTCAAAGTACAAAAGCACAAAGTATCTCCAGAAGAGTTAACATTGCAGCCAACTCAATGTTTTCTTGCAATTTCAATTCCAATGTCGAAACACTTTAGCCTTCAGCTGCTCTGCCCTCAAACTTTGGAACTAACTTGCTCCAAACATTCGTAACATCGATTCTCTTCCCTCCTTCAAGTCCCATCTCAAAACCCACCTATTTAAAATTCCATTTTCTGTGTAGCTCTCTGTCTTGTTTCTATTTATAATTGTATTTTATTTATTGCATTCTATTTGTGATTGTATTTTATTTATTATAGTACCTATGCTTGTCTGTGACTGTAAAGTGTCCTTGAGAGCTTTGAAAGGCGCTTAAAATTCATGTCATCTTGCTATTTTCATTTTGCCACTTTGAATATTGGAATTTACATCAAAGTGAAAGAGAGAATATAAAGTGAAAGTTAGACTTCTATAAACTAAAACAGAGGTCCCCATACCCCGGGCCGCGGACTGGTACCGGTCCGTGGGTCATTTGGTACCGGGCCGCGCAGAAAGAATAAATAATTTACATAATTTCCGTTTTATTTATTATCTGAGTCCGAATTATGTTTTATTTTGAAAAATGAAAAATTACCAGATTACATCCGTCTATGACTTACTCTCGACGCATGTCAAAATGCTTGTCTAGGTCACGTGATACATACCGCTAAAATTAGCTCACCGTAAGCTAGCAAAATGAGTAAAAAAACAAACATCTTTGGAAAGTTTCTTTTCGAAGGGAAAAAGGCCCAGTGAGGAGACGGAAGAAGAGTCTACGCGATGTTACCAGGACTCTGCTAATAAAGTTGTGTAAAAATACACAAGGGATTCACGTTTATTATTATATTTAAAAGAAAGAAAAAACAGTTTCCATGCCTGTGGTATCATTTTATTTTGTTGTATTTATCTGCCGGTCCGTGAAAACATGAAACCGATCCGTGGCGCAAAAAGGTTGGGGACCACTGAACTAAAACATGCCGTTCCAGATCTTGGTACCAGTAAACTGAAGCCGCCAAAACAAAAAAATATATATATATATTTAAAGGATTACCCGAACTCAATCCAAGTAAAAATGAGCTATAGACAAAGGACAAAATAAGTTTTCATTTTGTGTCTGCCGAAAGACGAATAATCTGATATAAGAGCTCTCGCAAAATCAACCATTTGATATTTTTCATCTTCCCACAGATGAAATCCAGGGAGTGTTTAGATCGCAGAGCGTGAGTGAATAACGAGTCTCGCGGTTGACCAGGCACGTGTAGAAAAGTGAACTTGTAATGTTGTGTGACTCTATCGCTCTTCATCCTGTTTGGTTTGTCTTGGAGCGAAGCGAGATTTGCCATTCGTACGCCTGTAAAGGCTGATGGATGAAACAGCTCGCGGTGTCGCTTACGATTGCTCAGAAGAAAACTCGGCGAGTCTGCTAAGAGAGAATTCTGCTGTTTATACAAAATCCAGAAGGCGGTCATGTACGGCGTCGGCGGCGACAATTGCTTTGGCAAATGGCTGAGATGAGAGTGGTCCATCGAGAAAAAGGTTTATTCAGGCGTCATCTGTACTTCTTTGAAGATGGCAGACGTTTCGCTCCTCATCAGAAGAGCTTTGTCAGCGAACTAAAGTTGTGCTGGTAACCCTGGCTCTATATCCTAAATGGACAGAGGTGGCTGTGCCAGACCTCAGCTCTGATAGGTCCCTGTGTTTGAAAGAGGAGTTCACTAAATCGCCATGGTGGTTTAAGGTTTAATTTAGACCAGACTTCTTAGACCAGCACCACATAGGCTTAGTCATGTTAATGAGGTGAAACCAGAGCCAGGGATAGAACAACAGAGGTAAACAGATTGGTTTCAGGGAGTGTTCCACTGCTGCTCCAACCTTTGAGCGGGGACCTATCAGAGCAGAGGTCTGGTACGGCCACCTCTGTCTATTAGGGATAAAGGGCTAGGTTTACCAGCAAAACCGTAAGTTCGCTGATGAAGCTCTTCCGATGAGGACAGAAACGTCCGACACCTTCAAAGAAGTAAAGATGACGGCTGAAGAAACCTTTTCCTCGATGGACCACTCCTGTACGACTTAAAGGCTACACAGAAGTCCTTGCTGTTTTCAAGCTAAAACCTCCCTAATCAAGACAGTTCAATGTTTATACAAAAATAAAGCGTATTAGACTCAAGATTTGCTTGTCCAAGGAAAACGTTCATTTATAACCATCCTTTCATCAGAAAGGAAAATGGTTCATGGGAAAACTGACATTGTTTAAATTCACTGAACCTCACGTATCCTTAGGCTGGTTCTTTCCATTATTTCTAAAAGCTGCTCTGACTGATTGATGTTAGGAAAATGCTAAAATTCCATATTTGGGGATTCCCTTGTTTAATGAAATGAACTCAACTGGGTTGGCAGTAACTCAGCAATAAACACTCGCCGGCGGTGTGATTCTGAGAGCATGTGCGCAGCAACGTCCGTATCCACGTGGAGAGTCTTGCCATGTGCACGCCACATTTATTGCTTGCTTGGAAAGAAACTCATCCACCTGAGCGTGTGAATCCGATTCTTGCTCACATTTTGACATTTCTGCGTCAATGACGAGCTTCCACGTCCGTGCCGTTTCTACAGTGCTGACGTTTACGAGAGTCACAATACAGAACGTGTGAAGAAAAGCACGACGTACGATCTTGGTCAACAAAATCTCCAATTGACCTTGTCAAGCGTTGCAATGTGAGCTCATAAGAATATAGTATCTAATGGACTCATATGAAACATATTGAGAAATAATAATAATAATAATAATAATACATTTAATTTCCAAGCGCCTTTCAAAACTCTCAAAGTCACTTTACAGTCACAGGATTAGATTTTCTGTGGGTGAGCAGCCATTCCCGAATAAATTTGGGAATGATAGTGAATAGAATACCTTGTTTTCTATCATTTCAGCCCTCCACCCACCCACTTTCAAATTGCTGCTGTATACTGCAAATTTCTCCATTATGGGACGAATAAAGATTTTTCTGATTCTGATCTCAATGAGTTAACCTAACTGTGTATTCATCTTTTTTTTTGTCCACTTTCGTCCATGTTCTCTCTCATAAGTGTTTTTTTTATTCCTGGTGTTTTGTAAATAACTGATCCAAGGATGTCTGCTTTGAACAATCCATCCAAAAATGTCCAAAGTAAACATCAGCATTGCGAGCCATTACGCCTCTAACAAACAAAACCAGGTGAAATGTACATCAATCCCACGCATGTACTCTATCGGTGACGTTTGTCAATTGACTTCCGCCTTCCCATGCCACCACTCAGCCTCTAACAGCTTCGAATGGCGCGGAATGTGGTTTGACACTAAAGGCAGAACACCTCTTAATGAAGCAACACACCCACAAGGCTCAATGGCGCCAGCATTTCATGTAACAGACAATCATCATTATTATTATTATTATGACTATCAGCGTCTTGCATTTTTCAATAGCTGGCAAAACATCAACTCAATATCTCCCAAGTGATGAGCATGCGCTTGCAGGAGGTGGGTTCCCGCAAGACCGCACCAAGGTGTAAGTGCTGAAGGTGTGAACATTCTTTGGCGCACCGAGTAGGGATGTATAACCAGTGGTCTGTCCTACGCGGGTTGACAACAGCTACACCTCTAAAGGCTAACGTTTTCTAAAGTAAGGACTACACATTACACAAACGGCTAAAATCAGTCTTTACTTCGATTGCAACTTACAAATAGCAGGCATGCTGCTCTTGATCTGACCTCTGACGAGGATAATCCAGTAGCTTGTTACAACTCTTTAGGACGTAATTGCTTGTTGTCACAGAATAGGAATTTTCCCTCCCTCCCTCCCTCTTATTTCTTTTAACTGAAACACTATAACAGCCAAAAGCATCACTCTTCATTGTGGAGCAACTCATCAACCTAAAAGGGTGGATCAGTAATGTGGCAGATGAAAGATAGGAGGAAATCCGTGTGAGCCAACTCAACCACATAATGGAGATAAAGAGACGAGTAGCTTGTGGTGGAATTTTTTTTTGTGTTTGTTTGTTTCTGGGCGGCGCCCGCCCCACCACGCTGTTTGGCCTGGGGCGCAGAAAGAAGCAGGGTGCAGTAAGCTTCACCGCCGCAATTTGGAAGGGGTGTCACCTTGTGGGTGTCAAGCCCTACTCGCCTCGAGGAACTGCTCCGTTCACCCGCAGAGTGGCGGCAAAGCATTTCATGAGCGAGTGGCTGTTTTCTTACTCGTGCCTTTCGTGTCCTCAAGTGGAACAGCTGACAAACGTCCCTTTCTGCCCTGGTTGCTTCAATGCCTTAAGGAGGCAATGACAATTTTATGTATGGGCAACCTGTGGGTTCCCAATTTTTGTAATCATACAAAACAGGTCGCGCTAAATTCGTCAGATGTTGCTGAGCTGAAGAAAGTCGATTATTTCATATTTGTATTTAAAACAAGTACAGTAAAGTCTCGTTATATCGATATCGGTCATATCGATAGTACTGCTTATTACGATACTATTTCTTTGAATGCAAGGAGAAAATTTACATGCCGCAGGATCAGATATATCGATAGTCCAGTTATATCGATATTTTTTCCGACTCCCGAGAATATCGATATAACGAGACTTTACTGTAAATTGTTTGGCACAGTGGAGGCCCTTCAAGTGCTATTCACTGCATGGTATGCGTTTGTCAGATTTTGCCCGTTCACCAGTTACCATAGAAATGAGTGGGCATAGCAACTAGCCATTTTTCCCAAAGTTATTTATAGAATAGGAATATTTTCTTGAAAGGACAACCGACACCATTTTTTTTGTTTCCTAACTGACATCAGAACAACGTTTTATAGCATCTAAAATACCCAAAACACGCAGGCTGATATTTTTAGTCAAATGTCAATAGTCAATAGTCGATAATTAGTCAATAAAAATGAAGTG
Source organism: Hippocampus bargibanti (assembly GCF_051943395.1). Taxonomy (NCBI): domain Eukaryota; kingdom Metazoa; phylum Chordata; class Actinopteri; order Syngnathiformes; family Syngnathidae; genus Hippocampus; species Hippocampus bargibanti. The sequence goes on along the minus strand of NC_142738.1, from coordinate 9,974,426 downwards.
TCCCAAAACTACTTCAAAATAACCTCGGAGATGGCGAGTTCCAGAAGGTCCCGCCCCCTTGTTCGTGACGTCACGCCACGACGTCTTGCCTTGCTCGCATATCAAAACAATAGCTTCAGATTCGGAGAAGATGCTTTCTTGTTACTCATCCAGTTATGAATATGATTCAAATAATTCTGAAGAGGAAAGCATAAATGTTTGCAATCGATGAAAGAAGTCCTTCTGTATCAATTCGTGCCGTTAGGACTCCAATGTAGCGTCCCAGAAAATGCACAAGCTGGTGCCCAAGCTCAGTTGGAAATGGGCTGATTTGTCTGCTAGGAATTTGTGTCAACTAGTATCAAATAGTAGTCTTGGTGCAACACACAACGATTCACCATCGCGTTATTTATGTGTTTTCCTTCTAAATTCGCCATCAACACGGATCAACACGATGTTTTCAGACCAAACAAAGTACCCAAAATGCATTGTGTGTAGCTTTCCCGGTCAGGGGCGTTCCTGACGTGACATCACGTCAGGAATCGTCACCAACTCAAAAACAAGACTTCTTGAATATTCAGCACGAGTCTTAAAACGTAAAATATAGCTATATGCAGTGGAATCTTTGTAAAATACGCTCAGTAGAAGTCATTTAAAGTGATTTTACAAATTATGGACACAACTTGTCCGGAGTCGTCAGTTGTCCTTTGAACGTTCTGATGTTGCATGAACGCGTGTGACGGAGATTGCGGATGAAGCTTCTCCAAACTGCACCGATATGGACATGGAATCAACAGGACCACTCCAGTTTGCCTTAATTGCCTCAAGTTGCGCTTCGTCAAAGATCCTTAACAATAGAAAGTCCAAGATGGCGCCCGAATAGGCAGCCGTCAGGAGCCTTGCTTTGTTTTCTTGTTTTCGTGTTTTCTTTTGTCACTTGAGTTGTTGTGCGTTATGTGGAATGGACACAGATTGTTTTTCAGCATTGTTGGCCACGACATTCATCAAGGAGGAGACTCTGATGAGCAGTTGCACCTTTTCGGCAGCACAAATATGCCAGCACTGTTTTTGATTTGGTAGGAATGTCGGAGCCATTTCACTGTCATCCTTGGCAAGTTCTGGGGAGCGTGTGCTTTTTTGCACCTGTCATTGGCAGCATTTTCACAGCCCCGCATTGTTCAGCGGAAAGGTTGGTTCTGTTGGACAGTCTTCAACTACATGGATGCATGGCTTGAGGAGCCCGCGATGATACGAACGTAACGTCAGCGCAGAGCGTATGTGGAACTGTTGCGGCTTGGAATTGAAGTGGATTTACACAGGACAGGAAATATGAGACAATTTTCATCAACAGATGCTACAGCTTCGTGTTTGTGTTTGCTTTCAACATTCAGCTTGTAGCAGACGTGCACATTTCACCATGACGTCCCTGATCCACTGATGAAAAGGACGCTTTGATCCTCTCCTGTTTCATCTAGAACTGCTTCATATAACAAAGAGGGTGCAGAAAGTGCTAAAGATTGAATAACCGTGTCTTTGTGTTGTCATATCATGTATTTATTTTTGTTCTTTTGACTTCAAGATGGCGCCGTGAGAGTGGCTGACTTTCTAGCAGCTCCTGTATTTTGTTTTTCTACTTCTTCCTTTCCTATCCTCTTTCTTCCATAACTTTGCTGCTGTTAAATGTAAACGTTTCCACTGCAAGACGAATAAAGGCTAATCCTATCCAATCCAGTTAATCATTATAGGTTGTTTATGCCCATCAAATAATTATTATAATGTTATGGGGTAGGGTGAAGGGCACAAATGATTGAACATAACTATAACATAACATAAATAACATAACATAATGATTGATAATAACATATTCTGCCGAGCAACATGTGATGTAGTAAACTAGAGAGCAAGTGCATTTGGAATACAAATTGCAAGTGTGTGTTGCGCAACCCGTGGGGGTCGTGAGAGAAACAATAAAAGTGAGTCTTGTGTTTTCCTGGTATGGAAGCCACCCAAAGTGGTTGTTGGCCCATTAATTCCTTTCATGTTAAGTTTCCGTCAAGCAATGTTTTTCCCACTGACCATTCGTTCAAATCATTGTAGTAAAAATCCTAAAGTCCAGAGAGGAGCTTTTGAAGGGGAGCTTTTTGATATCTGAGATGAAGGCACTAAACCCCCCGCCCCCCTCCACCCCCCTTCCCTGCACCACACAAGGCAAGTGTAACCTTATTTTACACCGGCTCTCAAATAGTGTCGAGAATTTGTGAGGCAGTTAGTGGCCGTCATTAATAACGACCCTGGCTGGATTGACAGCTGCTGATTGGAATGAAGAGCAGTGCTACCAGCAGACAGCTACAAATTTCCTTGACAGCCATGTCTCCATTACTGGGCGTCAGATGCCAGGACGGCAGTAATCAGAGAAGAGAGAGAACACGCTTTCACACCACAGACAGCTTCCCCGTTGCTTTTGCTGTAAGGAAACATTAACGCAACAACAAGCACGTAAACACAGCAGATATAATTTTCCCTCAAACTGAACATCTGTTGGCTTCTTGTTTTCTGAAGGCTGTTATTAACACGAGAAGTCCCAGCTAGTTTCGACCTCTTGCGTGTGTCTATTAGAAAATGGCACCCCACACTTCCGTCTTTTTTTTTATTTGCACACATTGTGGCAGACAACGAGGCACTCTAAATCGTGCACACCGGAGCACCATCAAAAAAAAAAGTTGTGTTTTCAGGGCGTAGTCACAACTGTGCTGAATAAACTAATAATGCGGACGATGTCAAACTTAATAATAATAATAATAATAATACATTTAATTTCCAAGCGCCTTTCAAAACTCTCAACGTCACTTTACAGTTACAGGATATGTTTTTCTGTGGGTGAGCAGCGGCATCCACATGCGCCAGCATTCACTCAACCCGGAATAACACATATCGATAGAAAGTTAGCTAACTAGCTAATAGATAACTAATAGCTAGCTAGCTAAATAGCTAATAGATAACAAATAGTTAGCTAGGTAGCCAGCTAGATAGTTAGCTAGATAGCCAGATTTGCAGCCTTGAATGTAACAACGGTGATATTAAATGACTGACTGTCATGATCTGGTTGGCGACCAACGGGGGGCGCTGTCGGCCCCGCCTGCACCTGCACAGGTGCTGGTCGTCCCGATCAGATTGGCGACCAACGGGTAGCGACGTCAGCCCTGCCGGCAGCCTCGCAGGTGCTGGTCGTTATAATCAATGACACTTAAAAGGACACATGGCACGATCATCCGGTGTCGGTTCATTGTTTGTTTGCTGCATGCATTGTGTATGTGTTTGTTTAACCTTGGCTGACTTTTACTTTTGGTCTTCTTTTGATACTTTGTATTTTTTCCATTCAGATGATTTTGATGTTTTACATTTTGTTCCTGCTGACTTTATTTTAATACAATTAGTCAATTTGTTTTCTATCATTTCACCCCGATCCGAACCCGCCATCACCACCTCGCAAACCGTGACACTGACTAGTTGTCTTTTGAGCAAAGGGATGTCATCATGACGGTTATGTTTTGAAAAACAAAAGTTCACGATAGGAAAAGGTTGTGGCCTTAAATGGTTCACCATTGAACCAAAACACAAGGCACAATATTTTTGTACAATATGGGAAGAAAAACCACAATGGCCAACCGTCTACCGTGTTATTAGCTTGAATGTCCCAGTCATGGCAGGCTGTTTACTCGCCAGTGCCCACAAATCACATCTCTATTACACACAGGAATGTTGCTTTGGAGCAAACGCCGTAATTACAATTACCTTGAAATGTATTTGGTTAAACTAATTATAAGTACATAAGTGTCATTTTTAGAAGCTGGAAAGTGGCCCTGGCTAGAGTGATGCGATATTATGACTTTATTTTCTGCATGATGCCAGAGTAAGGAGCCAAAGAAAGAAATGTCTTCCTGGAAGTACGTATAAAAGTACATGCACACACACACGCACACACACACACACACACACACTGATTACATTTAAATGACTTTGCTGTAGTGCAGTGTAGTGATTTTACATAAATCAAGATGGCTCATTCTCACAGAGCTGCTCAATGTAAATAAGCATAACAATCTTGCATAATATGCTGATCGAGATTTTTTTTTTCAGTGAGTAGTTCATGTTGTGTCATTGTGCGGCATCACCTGAAAATATAGGTTTTAAAATAAAACAAATGAAGTACTCTTGCATACAACTTCCAATTCTGAGGACAGTTTTATGCTCCCAATCAAACATTATGCCAACAAATTTGAGATACAAGCTTACTATGGGCAGTTTGACAGTAAATAATTATTAAAACAAGAGCATTCAAGCTGTTTACTTCCACCTCTCCTTGAAGTTTCCAATCAAATTAAACTTAAAAAAAAGAATGTAGTAGTGGATTCAAAATAACAGCGTAACCACAAAAGCCTGCCAGCTTCATGCTAACGCATCTACAGTATCTAGCAATAAGATTTGAACATAAATACTACAATTTTAACAATACTCACAGACATACACTGTACTGTTGGTTATTTGGGGGGGAAAAACGGATGTTACTGAAGTTTACTGAGTCACTTCCAGTAGTTGTCAAACTTTTTGGTTCGTATTTCAGTCTCTCCAGGTGGTCAAATCCCACATACCAAAATGAGCTACAATGAAATCTTTGCATACTACTCCGTTGAAATACTTATTTTGACAAAGTAAATGATTAAACAGTGATATTTCCATTTTTAAAAAGCATGTGAATAAACTTTTGGATTCTTTATTCTTATTTTTTTGGTGCGGGTAGGAACACATTAATGGCGTTTCCATTCATTTCAATAGGCAGGGGGAATGGGAATGATTTGAAATAGAACACAATGCTATTTACAAGATTACAGTGAAAAAAAAATCCGCTGCCAGCTAAGAATCACACCAAGGGGAGTTGTTACAACGAGAATGCAGTGTAGTTTTTTTTATTTTTTTATTACTTTTGGGCAGCATAAACAACCTAAAAGTCATCAAACACTGTTCACGCTGTCCCATTATTGCCATGCTAAAATGGTGGATGGTAGTCATGCGTGCCAGTTAGTATCTGTTCATAAATGATAGCACAATATACTGTGGTAAAATATCATAAAAGTGGGAAGCTCACATACTTCGAGTGCCTCACAACACACACAGCTTGCGTAGCAGTCTTAATGTGGTGGGAGAAATATCTTGTCATGAATACAATACAGTAAAAACAAAATATTCAGCCTCAACTTGTATTCCAAGTGGTAAATGCTCATGGACGGCTTTTACTGCGTAAACACTTGTTTATTATTCTTTTTGTCTAAGTAGCCTTTGTTGTAGCTGGCCAAAGAAAAAGCAAAAACCCTCTGACAAGTCAAAATCTTTGGAATATGACATCATGTGCGATACCGTGCATGAATTCAGAAGAGAATTTCAAGAGCTTTCAATTTGCACTGTACTCCAAGAAAGTCAACTTTCAATGTTCCAGGGTACCCCGTACTCTATTTGAATATTTAGTACCAAGTTTTACTGATCGCTGGTCTATTTCGAAGATTCAACCTCTCATCTCCTACCAAGTGAGTAAAGAAACAAGCCCACAATGCACATCAATCCCCCTGCAAGCACTTAGAGTTGACATGGACACATGCATAAAGACGGCAGAGCCACCACAGGAGGTGGCAGACAATCAAAAATGGGAGGCTTCATTTTATAGCCGCTGCTTCCTTGTCAGCTTTACTCCTGGCAGCAATAAAACACTCCATAATAAAAGCCGCAATCCTGAGGAAGCAGCAGGACTGCAGCTATAGATAATCTACTCAGCTCACACGTCTCGCATTGCGTTTGCATTTCCTGTCCAGAAATTCATCATGCGGGTTTACTTCAGGTTTTTCGGGGTTTTAAGCATAATGAAAAGCGGCGAGACAAAGATTATCTGCTGGATCCACACGGGCGAAGCAGTATTGTGACCTTCGCTACCTATGGGAGAACAAGCTACTTAATTAGCAGTTTGCACGTTGTCCAAACATGATTTCTGGAGAGACAACTTAATTGAACCTCCAGGAAAAAAAAAAAAGGAATATCTGCTTTTAACTAACATGGGAATAATTGAGTAATATTGGCTATATTGCTATAATGTTACAATGGAATATGTACCATTAATGTTATTTAAAATTATATATATATATATATATATATATATATATATATATATATATATATATATATATATATATATATATATATATATATATATATATATGAGAGAGAGAGAGAAAGAAACAGAGAGAGACAAAGAGAGACAGAGAGAGTCAGAGGGACGGAGAGAGAGAGAAACAGAGAGTATATAGAGAGAGACAGAGAGACAGAGACAGAGATAGCGACAGTGAGAGAGAGAGAAAAACAGAGAAACAGAGAGAGACAGAGAGAGAGACAGAGAGAGATGAAGAAAGACACAGAGAGAGAGAGAGAGAGAGACAGAGTGAGAGACACAGAGAGATTTTTTTTAAAGTACCGCTTATCAGAAATGGCGCAATTCAGGCAAAAGTCTTGACCAATTGTGTGCCGTTTAGAGCTAATTGCTGTTTCTGTCGCCTTCTCAAATGTGAAAAAATATTTTTTTCCTCTCTTTGACCTGCTTTGAAAATGGTCTCGGCTGACATTCCTAAATATTTATTCTCGAGTCTGACATTAACTGAAAGCGATACAAAAAGTCAGAATAAAAAAGACAAAACATGAGAGTTTGACAACAATATTGTTACCAAATAAGCTAACAGCTGGCCACACTTTTATTTTTCTATTTCAAAACTACGACTTCAAGAACTACTCCCATCCTCGGCTTCCAAAACGCAAGCTGCACCACCTGTCAGTTGACTACAGGTGCGCTCGGAAGGGGCGTACACATGTACCGCTAATCCCATTCAAACCCTCAGATGCTTTTGAAAGCCCCCACCCCCTTTCCATCTCCTCCTTTAGCCTCATATGGCAGCTCGCACCAGGCTGACCACACCAATCAAGCTTTGATTTAGAGTATTTACACCATCCTCTTGCCCTCACTGTGGCTTTCAGGGAATGCGAGGAATGGCTGGCCCCTCCCCGCAGGAAGCAACCCAGCCAAACCAATCAGCGGCAGTGGTTGGAGGACCAGGCCACAGTGCACTTCTTCCCTTGGCAGGCTTCCCTGCGGTGGCTCTGGTCACGGCACAGTGTTAACAACACATGACCTGGCCTCACAGCCCGCAGTAATTGAGGTTACATCCCAGGCAATACCTTGATGAATAATTAAAAGGCCAGAAAAAGAACTCCGAGTGACTTAGCCAGTGCCTCGGGGTCTAATAACGTACTTGGACTGTATTAGGTAATCTATCCACTCGTGCAAGTCAGCATCATCATCATCATAATCACCCCAACACGTGCACACAAAGCTCGTAGCTGATTAGCCAAGGTGGTGTCATTTTCACTCATTTGAATTCACTGCCATTCCCGAATGTATCTGGGAATTGAAAAGCATGACGTGGAGCGCCATTCCCGAATTTGCTTGGGTTTTGGTTTTTCTTGCAGATGGGGGGGCGGGGGTGCCGATAAAGCGTTGGTAAGACCTCTGCCAATGTTTTTCCCCTCCACGAGGGGGCAGCATTTGCATCTTGGCCATGTTAACTCTTTGTTACAGCTTTATCTATTGTTAAAGCGCAACATAAATCAATATGTACCGTATTGCATTGTATTGTATTTTCTCATCTCATCTCATTTTCCGTACCGCTTATTCTTCATTAGGGTCATGGGAGTTGCTGGAGCCTACCTCAGCTGTCTTCGGGCACGAGGCGGGGGACACCCTGAATTGGTTGCCAGCCAATCGCAGGGCACACAAAGACGTGCAACAGTCACTCTCACACTCACACCTAGGGACAATTTGGAGTAGTCAATCTGCCTGCCATGCATGTTTTTGGAGTGTGGGAGGAAACCGGAGTACCCGGAGAAAACCCACACGGGTCCGGGGAGAACATGCAAACTCCACACAGGGAGGCCGGACCGGGACGCGAACCGGCGACCTCTGCACTGTGAAGCCGGTGTGCTAACCACTTGACTACCGGGCCGCCCTGTATTGTATTTTGTTCATTATAATTACACCCAACATTAACATCAACATTAAAGGACAACCGACACCGCCGGACAAGTTGTGGCCATAATTTGTAAAATCACTTGAAATTACTTCTACTGAGTGGATTTTACAAAGATTCCAGGGCATATAGCTATATTTTACGTTTTAAGACTCACGCTGAATATTCAGGAAGTCTTGTTTTCAAGTTGATGACAATGCCTGACGTGGCGACACGTCTGGAACGCCCCTGACCGAAAGCGACACACAATGCATTTTGGGTACTTTTTTGGTCTGAAAACTTCGTGGTGATCCGTGTTGATGGCAAAATTAGAAGGAAAACACATAAATAATGCGATGGTAATTCGTGTGTTGCACCAAGACTACTAATTGACACAAATTCCCAGCAGACAAATCACCCATTTCCAACGGAGCTTGGGTGCCATCTTGTACATTTTCTGGAATCCTGACGGCTCAAATTGATAAGGTATGACTTCTTTTAATCGATTGCAAACATTTATGCTTTCCTCTTCAGAACTATTTGAATCATATTCATAACTGGATGAGTAACAAGAAAGCATCTTCTCCGAATCTGAATCAATTATTTTGATTCTAGAGCAAGGCAAGACGTCCTAGCGTGACGTCACGAACAAGGGGGCGGGACCTTCTGAAAATAGGCATCTCTGAGGTCATTTTGAAGTAGTTTTGGGAGACTTTAACTCATTTTTATTGGTGTTTTGCAGTTGACAAAAAATACAGGCCTGCGTGTTTTGGGTATTTTAGATGCCATATAAAGTTTTTTTTTATGTCAGTTAGGAAACAAAAAAAATGGTGTCGGTTATCCTTTAAGTTGTAAGTAGGTTAAAAAACATAAACACATTCATATTAAGTTATTCACTGCCAAATGTCATCAAATGTATTCAGAAATTGAAAATACGACGTCAAGCGCCATTCCTGAATTTCTTCGCGTTTTGTTTTTTCATGCTTGGGTGCCAATAAAGCACTGGCCATGGACTCTTTTCCACAAAGGGGCAGCATTTCCCTTTTTTTCATGTAAGCGCCATTTGTTCCAGCATCAGCTGTTGTTAAAGCGCTATAAACCAATATGTATTGGGACAGCCGCCTTCATTTCAAGCTCGTATAACTCCGGACGCAAATAATTTAGGAATCAACTCATTTTTTCTACGCTGAATTCAATGTTTGTCCTAAAACTCAATATTCTATGAGTCCTGGAATTCAAGTGACAATGACAAAAACCTTGGCACTGGAGTGGACACATTTTTGGACACATTTCTGACAGTTAATGAGTTAATAGAATAGCGGCACTTGAAACATTTTTATACTGCATTGCCTTTGGTCGAGACATAGCCAATTTAATGCACTTGTTGGCTTTGGCCTTCCCTCTGTGATTATTTGTATACCGTTGGCTGCTGCGATTTCTTGACACTCAAATTAGAAGTACACACCGTGGCTATACTTTTTTTCTCCCATCAATTTCTTATCATGACAGTTTGAAAATGTTTTCTTTTTTTCCACATTGCAAACTTCTGTTTTAAATTTGACAGTACATCACTAGCAGGCAATTATACACTTAAACTAGACATAACTGATATTTGTATGGTCTGCAGGTGGAGAAAAAACATGACCTTGTCCGATGACAGGTCCTTGTGCGTCAGCGCCCCAACAGTGAGCAGAGGGGAGCTCCCAGTGCAGCATAATTAAGACCTCTGTCAAAGTGACAGGGTCACTCGGAGGTATGCAGCACAGCAGAGCTTCTCTTCTCAGCTGCTTCCTCTGTGAGCTGTCACGCCTCAGGTGTATTTATAGCATCCTAGCAAGCACTCCACTCTCCCCTCTACCTCACAGACAGATGTCACTTTCAAGCCACCAAATCTGCGACAAAACACAATGCTGTCAGCATATGAACGACACACGTGGGCGTGTGTGCGCACACACACACATGCACACACACACACACACACACACACACACACACACACACACACACACACACACACACACACACACACACACACACACACACACACACGCGCGCGCACACGCACACGCACACGCACACGCACACACACACACACACACACGCACACGCACACGCACACACACACACACACACACACACACACAAACACAAACACACACACAGACACACACACAATAAACCAAAACAAATTGGATTCTGAGCATATCATCAACTCTTCATTCACTTTGACTTCTCATAGTTGGGCATGAGTCCAGCGTTTCCATTAAACCACATGTGGATAGAGTACAAGGTAACACAATGTCTGTCTAAGCTCTCAGTTGTACAGGAGTGGTCCATCAATGAAAAGGTTTATTCAGCCGTCATCTGTACTTCTTTGAAGGTGTCGAACGTTTCGCTCCTCATCCAAAATGCTTCGTCAGCGAACTAAAGTTGTGCTGACGGGAATCGCATAATAATTGGGGAGGGTTACAAGTTTTTATGCTGGGGGGCTACATACACCGTAGACCACACATCTCCCAAACAGATGCACGACAATCACGGCAAATGAAAAATAGATGAAATATGTTAATTTTGTCTTCTGAATTCATAACAGCCAAGCAAAACAATATGTTTTCGTCAATGGATGCTACAGCTGCGTGTTTGCTTTCAACATTTAGCTCGTAGTAGACGTGCACATTCCACCATGACATCCCTGATCCACTGCTGAAAAGGACGCTTTGATACTCTCCTCTTTCATCTAGAACTGCTTCATGTGACCCAGCAAGTGTCTTTGTGTTGTCATATTACAGTAAAGTCTCGTTATATCGATATCGGTTATATCGATAGTACTGCTTATTACGATACTATTTCTATGAACTCAAGGAGAAAATTACATGCCCGCAGGATCGGATATATCGATAGTCCAGTTATATCGATATTTTTTCCAACTCCCGAGAATATTGATATAACGAGACTTTACTGTATTTGATATTTAGTTTTTTTTCAAGATGGCGCCGCGCGAGGAGCTGCCTTTCCAGCAGCTCTTATATTTTGTATTTCTACTTCTTTCTTTCCTTTCCTCTTCCTGTCATAACTTTGGTGCTGTGAAATGTAAATGTCTCCACTGTGAGACGAATAAAGGTACAAATTTCTATTCCCTCTCATTCCCTCAGATCCTCTTCCACCCTCCACCACTGTGCCCCCGTGCCTATCTCAGCACGATGGGGGACAGAGCTTTCAGCTGCTCTGTCCCCAAACTCTGGAACTCACTTCCTCCTAACATTCGATTCCCTTCCCACCTTCAAATGCCATCTCTAAACCCGCCTATTTAAAATTGCATTTTCTGTATAGCTCTTTCTCGTTTCTATTTATATTTGTATTTTATTTATTGTATTCTATTTGTGATTGTATTTTACTTATTATAGTACCTATGCTTGTCTGTGACTGTAAAGTGTCCTTGAAAGCTTTAAAAGGCGCTTAAAATAAAATGTATTATTATTATTATTATTATTATTATTATTATTATCCATTCAAAAAATGCTATTTTTGATTGCTTTTGACTATCCAAATGTTCAGTATAATATCCAAATATTTTAAAAGTTACGGTCCTAAAAGCTACACGGTGTTCCATTGAAATGATGTGCTCTTTTTAAAAAACATATTTAATTATCATTGACCCCCCCCCCCCCAAGATTACACTATGGCGAAAGAAAAATGTGAAAAATTACAAATGGGAGCTTTCTTGCTGCACATAAAAAACATTTGGTCAAGGCTGGTCATCATTCCACAAACAATTAAATGTCATTTCCAATCACGCTTGATGCCCACACATTTTGCTTGAAAGTGATCCAAGATGCACAATGACTTTCCACTCGTTTTTTGGGGAAAAACAGGCTTTAGCCCAAAGGCTCCGTTTTTCCTTTTATTATTATTTAAATCAATACCGATGCCTAAAGCTACAAGTATGAGACTTTTAATTTGAATCCTTCACTAAATACATTTCACCGCTTTTCTAATCCTTGTGTTGTCAACAAAGCAAACAAGGCCTCACGGCGCACAACACAGAAACTTGCTAACTCATTTGAATTTCAAAATATATTTCGAGAATAAACACGGGGAACAGCATAAACTGTGTGCGTGCTAGGCCGCACTATGATGTAGTCGTTGGCTGTGTCAGTGCCTCAGATAAAACACAACTGGGTCTCCGTGAAGTAAGCCTAGTTCAACTCAATGTGTTGACATGGCTTTAATTCAGCTTGATACCAGACACCAGTAGTCCGTCTGAGCCTGTGATTGCAGGGGTGTTAAACTCTCAAAGATACACACTCAAAATACACAGCTGACTGGCCAGCAGAGATTGAAATAACTTTTACGAGTGCGGCCTTCATACCCCATCCACACTCACACCAGTTGGCAATATAAATTACTCAAAGAACCACTTAATTGAAAAGAAGCCGTTTGCTATCAACCCCTGGATGATGATATTGTAGGATGTCGTCAGAATCAGATTCGTCTCTCTGCCGTTTGTTAAAGGAGCCATCAAGTTCAGTCACGAGGTACAAACACATTAACATCTCTTATAGCGCCTGTGATGCAATTTATAAACGTGGCAACGATTTGATCCCTCAACCTTAAACAGGTTGCTAATGTGTCAGGGCATCTGGCTTTTGGTCTGCTCCCAAGTCGAGGGTAACAGAGCCTGAGCCCGTGGATGAAGTGTTGGTTACTCAATATCAACATTCCTTGCAGGCCAGCGGTCTCCCCTCTGCCAAAGTGGGCTTCTTTTACTGCCACGGTGGCGATAATCAGCTGATGCTGGCTGTTGGTGGACGTGGCTGAAAACAGCCTTCGTGGTGGATACACGATCGTCCTGCTGGCAAGCATTGCTAACCCCCCAGCTGCTAGGGCGATTCCTCGGTCACGGGGCGCATGATGGAGCGATCAATGGGCTTAAACAGGATCCTGTGAGGACAAGTGGGAAAACGCAAATATCTGTGATCCGCATTCAATCCCAAGCCTAAAAAGAGACACTTCTCCATGAGGTAACCAATGTGAGAGCCTCAATAAAGCCAACCCCCACAACATCCCACATGCTGGAGCAGTGTCTGTATAAGAGCCGTTGGTGACCACGGGATCGACTAACAATCGGGTGCTACATTTTTTTAAGTACGTTAGCTCAGATTAGACAACCACTGGGAAATGTCACAGTCCCCTTGCATATACAATATGCCAGGGGTGTCAAAGTCATTTTTTGCCGCGGGCCACATTGTAGTTATGGTTTCCTCTCGAGGGCCGTTATGAATTTGGGGAACTATTAGAATGTTTAAATCCCTTCAAAGATTACATATAGAGCACACAGCAAATTAATGAATAACTCGTTTTCAAATCTGAAGTAAAGAATAATGACTTTTATTGTGGTTGACATCCAAAAATATGAAATTTTGGCTCAAATTTTAGCAATAATCATGGAATTTAACAAGTTTGATTTGCTTTCGCGGGCCGAAAATAATGATGTGGCGGGCCGGATTCGGCCCATGGGCCTTGACTTTGACACCTGTGCAATATGCCTTCTCGATTGTACACACAAACTCACACAGTGCAACATTTATTAACTCATTCACAGCCATTCACGAATTTACTTGGCTATTGAAAATATGACGTCGAGCGCCAATCTCGAATTTGTTGGGATTTTGGTTTTTCTTGCTGCCGTGCCGATGAAACGCTGGCCAGACCTCTGGTAATGTTTTTTTCCCTTCCACAAGGGGCCAGCATTTCCCTTTTTTCCACATGTTCTTTAAGCACTATATGAACCAATATGTATGTATGTCTTTGTATTTTGGACGCCTGCCCTCATTTCAAGCTCATATAACTCCAGACCAATATTATTTAAGAATTAACTATTTTTTCCTGGTGAAAGAAGAGAGTATAATGTTTCTCATGCTGTATTCAATGTTTTATGTAGTCAAACTCAATTTTGTGCGGGTCCTGGAATTTGAGTGACAATGACAAAAACCCTGGTACTGGAGTGGACACATTTTTGCACGTCTGGCAGTCAATGAGTTAAAACGTAGATCAGACACTATTCAAAATACACTGATCACGACGACAAAAGCTAGTTTCCCTATCATGTAAATCAGGGGTATCCAAACCTTTTGCAAAGGGACCCAGATTTGGTGTGTTATAAATGTAGTGGTCCAACCTTCGCGGACATTCTTTACATATAACAGCAATTAATTTAAATACTGTACATTTCAGTAAAGTATACGAAAGTTAAAGAAAAGTAGTTATGACTAAAAAGATGAATCTGCAACCCAAGATGGAGGGTTTTACAATACTGTTGCTTCAGAGTTTAGTCTGAACTCACAATGAAGTATGAAACATGATTGATGAAAACAAATAACTGAGACATCATTCATAAAGTAATATTCCGAAGGCTCATTTTGCAGATCCCAAGCCAACATTCCCCTCAGTCGCTTGAACGACACCCAGTGACACACTGTCGCATACTCTGACAGTCAATTTCAAGTGCTGAGGTGGAGAACGGTGATCTATGCGTATCCGCTCACATCCTGCAGTTAAATTACCAGTGAAGAGGCCTGAAGAGCGCTGCTCTCACGCTTTTGCTGCCTCGCCCTCCCATCGTGTGAATTAACTCTCACATCACCTTTGATTAAAAAAAAAAAAAAAAAAAAAAAAACAGGGAAGGTTTATCATCATTTCTTCACAGTGAATTCTAAGGGGTGCTCCCCGCTTATGTACTCGCTTATGTACTCGCTTATGTACTCACGCCTTCTGTATCATTACCTGTAGTAAGATTATGTGATTCCTATTGCTTGATATATGGCCAGGCTGTACCTTGTTTTCTTGCCTAATCACTTGGGAGGGGGCTCAATTTACCGCCACCTGACACAGGACGGGTTGTGTAGACAATACGCAGATGTGCGATCGACATGCACCACAGACATGATGGAATCAGGCACATTGAGCGGTTCAAATTATCTTGGTGGGTGAGAATGCAGCCCTGAGTAACAGCAGTGATGCTAATTGCTCATTGCTAACTGCTAATATGCTCACAGTGATACAAAGAGACAGAGAGGAAATAAATTGAAACAAATTAAAAGGATTTCTCTTTGAGTTTTATTTAACCACCCACAGTCACGATTACAGCGAGTATTTCAGTACAGTTCTTTAATTTTAGCATTTCAGAGGGTCAGCCATGATCCTCAAATGTCAACAGATGGCAGTCACTGTGCCAGCTATTCGAGTACTGTGACATCAGACCAGGGTGTCAATCTGCCAATGAATTCAACAAACCGCAGCACTGTATCCAATGTACAGCTAGCCTTGACATCTTTCAACAGCCATGTGGAAAGTTTCACCTTTTCAAAAACTTTGCATCACCCCACTGGTATGGTGACGAAAATGTAATGGCGGAGAATTTCTTTACTGCTATGTGGTACTAATGACTGGTTTGTAAAAACTGGAATTAAAGTGAGAATTAAATTCAGAGGTGAAGTAAATCATGAAACTGACTATTGATTCTTTTTTTTTTTTACATGACACATCACGGCCATTTTTTTAAGACAAGGCTCAATGCTCAAACTTTTCTTCAACACCAATATTTCACCCAGGTTTTCATTCATGATCAACCTAAAGCTTTCAATCTGAAGCACATTCATTAATCAAATTTATTGGGAGTGAATGTGCAGATAAAGCACAATTTCTTGTACTTTTGGGGCCATCTGTTCCCTGTGTTGGACATAATGGCTTTGTGTACTACTTGCTTATGCTGTTGAAGCAAGTGATACATCGCCCATTGTTTCTTCACTCGCGCTGATGGGAAGAGATTAGACATTGTCCTAAATCAAAATTTAATGTGTTATAAAAGGTGACTCTGTTAAATCAACAGGCACACACCTCCTTTGGCACAACATCAGAAAACCAAATTCCATGGAAAAAGATGATGTGAATTGAACAAGATTTCAGACAAAAAGTAAAAAAAAAGGAGAAGCACGGTGAATTATGTAATAATGATGGCTTCATTCCTACCAGACCATCATAAATCTCTCTGTATTATGACGCAGTTAAGACTTTTGGTCTTCTGAAAATGACAGCTTAAACTGGTTCAATGTCATAAACACTTGAGTTAACCTGGCAGTAAATATGAGAAGACTTTTTGGGCTTCTTTTATTAATTATACAATGATGGAATCTGACAGAAATTCGGCAAGGGACGGAGGGGTCAGCGGCATATTATTATTGCTGCTCGTTGAGATAGTAAACATGAGCTACTGTCATCAAATTCGTCTCTTTGTCTGCTCATGCAAGGTCAGCTCTCATCGATTTTTTTTTTGTCGTCTGCAGGACAACATCAATTTCATTCTCTGCCTGATCTTTAGTGCCTCACACACTGGCAATTATGAGATGAGCCTGACAGAATTAATGTCAGAGGAGAAGATATGAAGTGATGATTTATAAGATGTTCTCCAAAAGGAATTAAGATGATATCGGACGTCTTTGGTTCTGGTAGAGGTAGAGAGACAATTATCCATCAACGGCCTGTTTAATTAGAATGACACAATTCCCACTTGTTCACACGAATGGAAATTACCATCCGATTTTTATCCAATTCTGCATATAATGATCAAAAATGTCATTTAGCATGATGTTGATAAATGGTACCGCCGCTTTTGAAGTTCACAGGCCAGTTTCATAAAGATCAGAGGAACGGAAGGGAACATTTTGTTAATTGGACATGGAGTGCTGTGAACAATAAGCTCCACATGGCGAGATTTGCCTGGAAAAGCCGCGGCCGGGCTCAGGATTTGCTGGAAGAGGAGTTATAATTGGCCCTAAGATGAGGAGCTCAAGCTAGCTGTAAGTATTCAGACTGTGACAGTGGACTCATATTCGCTTCTCCTCCGTGAAAATGAGCTCAAGATTCACAGCCTCGGGAGACATAATACATGTCACAGCCTACAATAATGGTTAATTTGAAATCATGTAGCACCCCCTGCTCCGGCCCCCACCACGTCGCCATCTCCCTCTTCTCGTTCACTTCCCCCACACTCTCTACCATCCCCGTCGCTCTGAAATAACCCATTCATCCTAAAAATGGTTTTCATCTTTTCCTGCCTCCACCCCCAGCCCACCCCCGCACACCATTAGTGCCATCCCCTCCATGCTCTAACGACCAAATGCATTTCCCAGATTTTCTCTGTCGCAACCATTATCATCCTTGGAGCTAATGTTTTAAATTCAATTGCGACAATCCATATCCCGGCCAAATTACTGTCTGTCGCTTTAAGCAGGGATTTCCAACGCAAGAAAGCACGTCTGTGGAGCAAAGATAAAAGCAGCTGGCTCAACATATGCAAGAATTCCCAAACAACGCTGCATTTGTTCATTATATATTCCCACAAAATGTCTCGATGACAATCAACCTCCCCAACCACATTTTGAGTGCACTAAAGCCAAGAGAGGTCGAGCATCCTGATTCATGTACATCTGAGGCCACATTGTAGTTATGGTTTTCTCTCGAGGGCAGTTATTAATTTCAGGAAACCATTAGAATGTTTCATCTTCTCTACATATTACATACAGACCACACAATAAATTAACTCACTCACTGCCAGACGTGCAAAAAATGTGTCCACTCCAGTGCCAAGGTTTTTGTCATTACCACTTGAATTCCAGGACCCACAGAATATTGAATTTTAGGACTACATAAGCATTCAATTCAGCGTTAGAGAACCTCGACTCTCTTCTTTTATCAGAAAAAAGTGTTAATTCCTAAATTATATGGGTTTGGAGTTATCTGAGGTTGAAATTGGGCAGCTGTACAAAATACAATGCGATACAGTGATACCTCAGCTCACGAACTTATTAATTGGTTCCTAGAAAGTGTGTGCAAGGCGAAAAGTTTGTCTGCCGAACATTTATTTCCCTTAAGAAACCATTAAAAATGAGAATAATCGGTTCCCAGGTCCCCATAAAACATAATTTTCGATTAAATAAGCCTTAAAACTACACAACATATACCTTATTTTATGTATAATAAATGTACTTTTGGATTGTAATTAAAGAAATAAACTGTACAGTATCATTTTATTTACCTTTGTGAAGATCGTTGATGTAGTTGTGGAAAACTAGTCCACCAGCCATCGTGGCGCTGTTTGACCATGTGGTTTGGTGTTCATCCGCCGAAAACTAGTCCGCCAGCCACCGTGGCGCTGTGTAGTTTGCTTCGTCCGCCGAAAACTAGTTCTTAGCCAAGACTATATGCTTGCGAATTTAACGTTTGTGAGTCAAAAAGTTCGTGAGCTAAAGCGTTCATAAACCGAGGTAATACGGGACATAGATATTGGTTTATATAATGCTTTAACAACAGCTGAAGCTTGAACAAAGCGTTAACATAGAGACAGGAAAATGCTGCCCGCTCGTGGAAGAGCAAAACATTGTCAGAGGCCATGGCCAGCGCTTTATCGGCACCGAAGCAGGAAAAAAAAATGAACACATTTGGGAATGGCGCTCTACGTCATATTTTCAATTCCCGAATAAATTCGTGAATGGCAGTGAATGAGTTAATGATGAACTAGTTTTCAAATCTGAAGACAAGAATAATCCATCCATCCATCCATCTTCTGCCGCTTATCCGGGGTGGGGTCGCGGGGGCAGCAGCTTCAGTAGGGAAGCCCAGACTTCCCTCTCCCCAGCCACTTCTTCTAGCTCATCCTGGCGGATCCCAAGGCGTTCCCATGCCAGTTGGGAGATATAGTCTCTCCAGCATGTTCTGGTTCGTCCCCGGGGTCTCCTGCCAGTGGGGCATGCTCGGAACACCTCACCAGGGAGACGTCCTGGGGGCATCCTAATCAGAGGCCCAAGCCACCTCATTTGGCTCCTCTCTATGTGGAGGAAAAGCGGCTCGACTTTGAGCTCCTCCCGGATGACCGAGCTTCTCACCTTATCTCTAAGGGAGAGCCCGGACACCCTACGGAGAAAGCTCATTTCGGCCGCTTGCATCCGGGATCTCGTTCTTTCGGACACAACCCATAGCTCGTGACCATAGACGAGGGTTGGGATGTAGATCGACCGGTAGATTGAGAGCTTTGCTTTTTGGCTCAGCTCATTCTTCACCACAACAGATCGGTACAAAGTCCGCATCACAGCAGACGCCGCACCGATCCGCCTGTCAACCTCTCGCTCCCTCACACCCTCATTCGTGAACAAGACTCCCAGATACTCAAACTCCTCCACTTGAGGCAAAATCTCCTCCCCGACCCAGAGAGGGCACTCCAGTCAAGAATAATGACTGTTATTATTGTTTACAAATGACAATTTGAAATTTTGGTTCGGACTTTAGCAAGTATGGTACTTGATATGCTTGATTTGCTTTCGTGGGACGAATAAAATGATGTGTTGGTCCAGATTTGGCCCTCGGGCCTTCACTTTTACACCTATGATGTACATTTTCTAAACACACACACACACACACACACACACACACACACACACACGCACATGCACACTCACACACAGGACCTGCCTCGCTCCCTTTCCAGCTGTACAAAAACTGCAACTTGGGCTATTAATGTTTCACAACATACCGTATCCATGTCTCCACACCCCCTCACTCCCACCCCCAAGACCACACCGCAAGAGGTAACGCATCCGAGGGGTTTGATAGAACGCATCCGAGGGGTTTGATAGAAGGTTGGGTATTTCCCCCCATCTCCCATGCCTCACTGCTTCACTGCTCTCCAGACTCAATCACATGTGCGCTGTGCTTTCATGAATTAATAACAGGCACTTTGGAGGCCAGGCAGGAACACGGTGACCACATGCTGATGGAAGTTTAATGAGCAGCACGGGGACTGCGCTGCCATGGCACCGGTGGGTCTCTCGGCGCAATAGGCCATGTCCCCGACCCTCCCTGCAGAGGCGCAGTGTTTGGGCTCTCATTACCTAGATAAATATATCTGCCCCGCAGATCAGCCCCACAGGCCTCGCTTCTTCCTCCTCCCACCCGAGGGATGATATCACGGCCCTGATTACTTCGCCCTGCCCTTGGGAGAACGGCTGGCCTGGAATCACAAGAACGCAAACAGGTCCGCTCTCTGCTAAATATCAGGCAATGACGGCAGCTGAGCCAGAGTATGACACATGTTCAGGGTGGTCCGGGATCACAACAAACGACACTTATCTGAATTGGATAACATTTAGATGCAGAAAATGACACACAATAACTGCAGATTTTAGGATGTGACGTGAGAAGCGCAGCACCCTACCCCACTCCGAACTCACTCTCTCACCTTCTCTTTTCCCGTCACAGTTAATGTCAATCTTCTCTTTCTCCTTTCCAATGCTTGCTCTCAGGGGACGGTCTACTGATGAGGCTCTGGGATGCAACACGCTCATTGATTTAAAAGCCACCGCAGACATCGATTTGAGATGGCCGAGGAAGCGGGGCATGATGCTTCCCGTCTGTCTTAATGACTAGATCAAATGCATCACACCTCGTCGGCTGGCCGGTCCAATATTGATTATGGTCCCGACCAAATCCAATCATTTTGAGTAAAGTATCTTCAGTGATCCTTTTTATTTAAATATCTAAGGCTGTGATCTTCAATTTTCAGCAAATACAGTGGAGATTTAAATTTCACACTCCCATCTCCCAGCTGTCAAAGGACCATGGCTGAATAGATTCTGTCCCGTTTACAGTTATTCATATTGGTATTGTACCTCTATAATCATATTCTTATAATCTACACCAGATACCACTTAACCATACTCATGTTGTATATTTAAGTTCACTCAGTAGGTCATCTTGTACAAGATTAACACATAACGGCAAATCCTCTTGACAGGCTCACAAATAGCATTGGCGATGATGAAAATTGGACAAAAATCAAACTCATCAACATGCACAAAAAAATGATAAAATAATACAAGGCATATATTCATTCCATCAATCAAAAAAGTGCTACATAACTTTAGCTTTACCCTTACATCTTTCTTTTTTTTTATCAACCTTGTTATCGTCAGGTGTGCACCACAGTGCCCCCCAGAGGACAAGGCACAAACAACAAAAGCAACACATGGATCTGTGTTCATAAAACCCAACACATTTCCATAACGATAGCAAGAAGTATTATATATATTTCGGTACTCAGATACTGAAGTACTGTTTTAAAGTCTCTTTCTAGAACAATGTGGCGTTGTTTATGTATGCGGTATGTATCAGACTGGCCCTCAATGCAATCCAAATGTCTGATTCGCCAAGCTAGTCATGTGCTCATGGAACCAATGAGCTCTATTCTACGAGCCAATGAATTTGTGTTCTGTCCATTGTTATCAAAGTAAAGGTACACATTTGTGGCTATTTTGTTTTAAGTTACATTTATGGATGACTTAGACTGATACATCCGAGACAATCATAATATGTTAGGTTAGCATTAACACATTTGCATGGACTTATAATTTACAGATTCCCAATGACAATGACAGTTGACCTTGTAGAACCTCTAATTTTAATTTTATTGGCCATCCAGTGTCATTATTTTTTTTTTCTTTGTAGCTCAACTATGTTGATCACAAGCTCCAGGATTCCAGAATGAAGTTTCTGTATGTGAGTGTGAATCGTTTGATTATGTCTGCCCTGAAATTGACTGGTAATCAGTTCAGGGTGTACCCAGCCTGATACCCAAAGACAGCTGGTATACGATCCAGCATGCCCGGTTCGCGTAAACTGGATGGAAGGACTCCACTCTGTTGCTATTTGGTATTTTTTATTACACTCTCTATCATGTTTATCTATCTATTTATCTATCTATTCTTATTCTTATTCGTATTCTTATTCTTATTCTTATTCCAACATTTTATCCACGGTATTCCAACATGAAATTCCAAATCCAGTATGACTACAAAGCATCAGAATCCGTCTTGCGTGTCACCCACGCCATGCTTTAATATAAAAGTGCTCTGTTTGCGCATCTGTATTCCAAGCGCAACCACTGGCTGGCTTTTGGTGGCAGATGTAATGCGCACATGTAATGAAATGGGAGGACCTCTGTGAATTCCCTGGTGCGCCGGGTTCCCTTCGTTTTTGAACGTCCTGCACCTCTTGCTCTCATGTTTATATAACAGCATAGTCTCAATCATTCTCTCCAGCTGGTTGAAGGTTACTTGGGGCACCGGGGGTAACAAATGGGCTCTGCGCGCCATCTGAGAGCTAGCAGGCTGAAGGCTGGATAATGGCCTGTCATAATGGACAATATAGGCAGAACCCTCCTGAGACCTGGAAACCAAAGAACAAGTAGGCTGAATTATTCATGGTTACCATGGCGGCCCACACAGCTGCATTGCATTAGGCTCTTCATTAGCCGCGCCGTATTCTACAAAAAGCTTGAAAGTAAAATACGACCAATATTTCCCATTGAGAGAATACATTATCATAAGCTCTCAAGGGGGTTTATTCCTGCTCAAATGCGCCTGAGTGCTGACCTTGGTCACCACGGTAATAATGTGGTAAGGATTAAAATGTGATTCCATCCACGACAAGAGCTTCTCATTCGAACGATGGCTGCGCTGTGACAGCTTGGGCTGTTCTGACATTGCAGTCATTTCCCACTAATAAGACACTTAACACGGGGCCCTCTCGCCTCTCTTGTCTCTCGGAACACTGCAATGAGGTAGACACAAGTAGGAGGGAAAATTGCTCTTTGGGTTCTATTTGCTTTTCAGCTAGGTGCAAATGCGTCTGTCAGTCACATTATAGAAATGAGATCATGTGGAGTGGAGTGTGGTCGGAGAAGCCAACATTGTTTTCATCGCTAAACAGTGTCAATCCATACGTCAGCGTTCCTCTTCTGGACATTTCGACTGAATATTTCAAATGCGGAATTTTAAGCAGAGCTGTGACACTTTTTTTAGATAATTCTGTGCCATTTGTCATTCTGCAATTAATAGGCATGGTTATCCGATCAATAATTGATGTACAGAAACTGCGTCATCTGGAATTTGCAAGACTGTGTTGTTGCCACGTCTTGTTGGGAGTCATAAGGTTTTGATTTCGTTTTCCCCTGAGCGGTCAAACATAACATTGCAGTTTTTTCGTCACTGAAACATGGCAGTTCATATATTCCCGTGAAGACTGTGCCATTAAGACCATATGCGAATGGGATTTCAGGTGTCTATCCAGGCTCCGATTTGAATATATGCAACATACACCTGAGTCTACATTGCAGGACCTATGTATGCGAAAAATAACATTACATGTGACTAGTCAACCGAAAAACACCACATGTTAACTCATTCACTGCCAGACTTGCAAAAATGCATCCACTCCAGTGCCATGGTTTTTGTCATTGTCACAGAATACTGAGTTTTAGAACTACATAAACATTCAACACAGCGATCCTCAGACTCTCTTCTTTCGTCAGAAAAAAAAGACGTAATTCCTAAATTACATGGGTCTGGAGTTATATGAGCTTGAAATGAGGGCAGCTGTCCAAAATACAATACAATACATACATATAGGTTTACGTATTGCCTTAACAACAGCTGAAGCTTGAACAAAGCACTAACATGGAAAAAAACGGAAATGCTGCCTCCTTGTGGAAATGAAAAACATTGCCAGAGGCGAAGGCCAGTGTTTTATCGGCACCCAAGCATGAAAAAACAAAACCCGAACAAATTTGGGAATGGCGCTCTACGTCATCTTTTCAATTCCTGAATAAATTCATGAATGAGTTAATTTAAGGGGTTGAAATCTCCGGTTGAATTTAAGCAAGTGTTCTTTAACAGTGATCGGGATCTTTGATCCAATCTCCGAAATGGCACCCTAACACATATCCACCCACCTACGTATTCAGTTTCATACATACTGCATAACAAATAGAAATGTATCACCTAGAAACAGCCTGTTTTGCACACACGACCTTTCATGCATCAACAATCGCTTATGCTCACATGCAGACACAAAAAACATCATACTCACCAAAACACACGCGCACAAACACACGGGATCCATTTTCAGCAACGATTAGCCCGGCTGTAACGGGAGCAGTTATTAAGAAGTCAATGCTTAACGAAGATTGCTCCCCCTGAGTGACCATATTGATCCATTCGTATCATTAACGCCCAACACCCCCCTTAAAAAAAAGACATTTTATATCATCTGACCATATATTGAAATGAAGATTTCATGATGGTTTGTATCGAGAAATTGTTAGGGCATACTGTATTTAAGCAAGGATCTCCATTTAGAACTTCCATAACTTGGTAATGATTTCATTCCAATGAGCCAAATCTCCACCCATTCTCACACAGCTCAAATTGTTAAATAGAATTATTGATCAAATTTGGAAATTGATTTATTTGTACAACTCAGAGGTCATTCCAATAAAGGCCTCATCATGATGGAGATATTTAAATTTGACTATAATCCTTGAATTTTATGTATGCAATGTGATTTACCGACAAAGCGGGGCAAAACCTATCAGAAAATAAAAATTTCACTCTGTAATAATCATAATCCTTTTCCAACTGTAAACTGTAGTTTAAAGTGATGACTCATTCAAAGCGTAATCTTTATCCTTTTTCATGCAGCTTAGCACTGAAAACAAGGGGGACAGGGAAAATTGAAAGCTGCCATCAATGCAATAAACCGGATTCGGATAGAAGCAGGAGGGCACAATGTCATTTTCATACAAGGGCACGAAAGCTGTTCATAGCATGGTTACTTCCATAAGTTGCAAAAATATCCAATTCCTATGAGGTTTGTGTTGCTTTCGATCACGGGTGCCAAATCTGGTCTGCTACATCATCTTATTCGGCCCGTGAAACCAAATCAAGCATGTCAAGTGCCAAGATGCTTGCGACGAAAGCCTGAAGCAAAATTTCAAATTTTTTGTGTTAAAACCACAATAACCGTCCTTATTCATGACTTCAGATTTGAAAAGTACTTCGTTATTCATTAATTTGTTGTGCGTGCTGTGTGTAATATGTGTCGAAGATGCCCTCGAGAGGAAACCGTAACTATAATGTGGAACATGGCAAAAAATGACTTTGACGCCCCTGCTTTCGCTAATCATCAAACATATCTGTCATGAGGAGTCAGAATCATTCAATTGGGGAACTGCAATTAGGAGACTCAACATAAGCCTGGTTTTGACATAAGGTAATAATTCAATATCATTATGTATCGCGACAGACAGGTGATTCATAAGCAAAAATAATTTTGATTAAAAATAGGAAAAATATTCAGAAAGTTAACATTTGTGTCGCCAAATGGAGGGGTCGAGGCCTAAATCAGATGGGCCCGCAACCCTCGAGAGGATAAGCGGATGATAAAATGTATGTATGTATGAATGGAACAAATTATTGCATTCATTTCTATCCATTTTAATAGAGACGCTCCCCAACTTACAAATGAGATAACGTTCTGAACGGTTGTTCGTAAGGTAAATTTGTTCGTAAGTTGCTTCAGTGCTATATTTTGTATGTAATGTATGATTAAGGCTTCTATCAGTATGTTTAAGGTTTGTATAAATATGTTTAAGGTTTGTATAAGTAACCTGTATTGGTTTGTACTGAAAAATAAACATTTAATAAAATATATTCTCTAAAGATATGGAGAGAATACTACATGTTACTACAAAAATGTTTGTATGTGCCATTGTTCGTAACCCGAATGTTCGTAAGTAGGGGAGCATCTGTATGTCCATTCTTTCAAGAAGATTCAGAAAATGCAAACAGTAAAATCTCTCTACTTTTCTTTTATTTATTTATTCATTTATTTGTTTTTGGCTAGCTTCAGAACGGCCTTTGGAGCATCAAAGAGCCTTCAGTCTCCTTTGGGAGCCACCAGGCTGAAATACTAATGCCGGTGGGTTTGCTTGTTGTGATGCCTTCTGACCTGTTGGGTTGGGACTGTCTCTGCGCGGTAATGAGAAGGCTCAGTAAACCACACAAGTATAAACTCCGGATAATAAGAGACTTGCAGAGCAATCAAGCTGATAAGTCTAAGCATACAAATCCTGGCCAGTCAATAATTCACCTTTATTTTGAAATCCATAATAAAGTTTAAAAGGGGACAGTGAATTCATTGAGTAGTGGGAATATTTCTGATCAAGGAAGTGAAAATAGAAGAAACTGTGGACTGGGTAGAATGTCACTATTAATTAAAAGCTTTCTTTCCTTACTTTGGTGTCTATTCATTGAAAACATCATCCTGGAGATCATGTTCGGGTTTTGTTTTTTCATGCTTGGGTGCCGATAAAACACTGGCCTTGGCCTCTGGCAATGTTTTTCATTTCCACAAGGAGGCAGCATTTCCGTTTGTTCAAGCTTCAGCTGTTGTTAAGGCAATACGTAAACCTATATGTATGTATTGTATTGTATTTTGGACAGCTGCCCACATTCTACCGGAAACAAATTCTTTGTGTGTTCTACATACTTGGCAATAAAGATGATTCTGATTCTGATTCTGATCTTAAAGCAGTGGCGGGCCATGGATTTCATCGCTAGGCCTTCAGTAGTGCTACGTCTGAATCAATCCAGACTGAAAAAAGTTTGGTGTGATTTACTTCAAGACCATTAGAGGGTACCATTAGCCAGGAAACAACTGACCGACATTTCTTAATGATGTTTATCTATTCTTGAAAAGGACGTCTTGAAAATGGCTTTAACAGTAAATCTGCAACCAAATCCATTTCTTCTCCTCCTTCAGTCATTATGGGTTGATAAAACTGGTGTTAAATCAACACAATATTTGCTTATGCAGCTGGCTACAAATACAGTGTGTTAGCTCTGGCTAGTATGCTCTTATCACGAGCAGCTAGTGATACTACGATTGGCTAGTGACGAGCCAATCATGTGACTAGCCAATCATAATTTGCGAAAACGCTGACGTTCCCAATGCCTTCGAGCAGGCCTCATGTTACCAACTCGAACTCTGATTGGTGATAAAAACAGTTTCATCCACATTGATTTTTATGCTCCAGGGCCTGCAGAACTGATTGTGAAGGCGTCCAAGGTAGATTTCTGACCCTGGTAACAAATGATGGCTGAAATGTGATTGGTTAAATGCTTAAATACGAAAACACACATCTGTAAGCAGCACAAGAGGGGAAAAGTAATGGAAGGAAGCTGAAAGAAGACCATTTAGAATTATTTAATACGAATTCGTGGGCAGAATATAATTAATATCAGTCCGTGATTCAGATATTTTTAGGCCAGCAGAGAAGGCTTTGCAGGCCTTGACGGTCTGCCACTGTCTCAAAGTTTTGGGAGTGAAAGTGATGCAGGAACAGAAGAGCTTTCCTCATAACCCTTTCGTCCTGACTGTTTCAAATACTGTAATTTCTCTACACGTTACTGAGTATTTGTGGTATTCGGTGTCAATCAGAAATTTCTCCATAAACTCCAACTCGTCCAAAATTCCTCAGCCCGGATCATCACTAAAACCCCCTCCTTTCACCACATCACCCCTGTACTCCAGCAACTCCACTGGCTACCGGTTAAACATCGTATCGAATTCAAAATACTTCTGTTTACTTTCAAAGCCATCCATAACCTTGCTCCTCCCTATCTTTCTGACCTGCTTCAAATCTCTGTTCCCTCTCGGTCCCTCAGATCCTCATCCTCCCTTCACCTCTATGTGCCCTCTGCCCGTCTCACCACGATGGGATGCAGAGCTTTCAGCCGCTCTGCTCCCAAACTCTGGAATTCACTCCCACCCAACATCCGTAATATTGACTCCCTCCCTATTTTCAAGGCTCATCTCAAAACCCATTTGTTTAAAATTGCTTTCAATGTCTAATTCTCTCTGCTATTTTATTATTTATCATTTTACTTATGGTTTTATTGTTATGTGCTGTGTTCTATTGTTTTTATTGTAAAGTGTCCTTGGGTGTTTTGAAAGGCGCTTGAAATAAAATGTATTATTATTATTATTATTTATCCAAACAATGAATAAATACACCAATGTCAGCAATTTCCACATATTAATCCATAAAAAAACACATTTCTACTGTAAGTACATCAGGGAGAATACCTACAGAGATACTTAGCAGGTCTTCTTTCCTGTCCTTGTCTGCATTTGTTTTCATGTTGTGCGGTGATGAATTGAGCAGCGGGTTAATTAGCAGTGAGAGCTCATCTCATTAGACGGCGGCTGGCATCGGTGCTGAGTCGGCAACATGTAGTCAGAGTGCTGATGATACATTCCTCCCCTGCGCAGACCTTCTTTAACAACACTCGTTTTTATTTGGGCTGTGTTTAGCTCGTCACCCTCTTGCTATTGGGACACGTGGATTGCCGAGCTCTCAAATGCGCTAGGCCGCATTGTTTGAGCAATGCAATACGCCCATTTATGATGTCAATGTGTGTTTTGTGATTGGCAGCTAATATGGCCATCGTGGATATGCTGCCAATGTCATTTTTTGTGTTCTCTTTTGGAGTAACTTTCAAAAACATCTGTTTTCGAGTTCTGTCCTTTTATGGATTGAAAACAATTGCATATGTCGCTGGCATGGGATTTCCAGGCGTATCATGAGCCTTGTATAAATGACTGCAATCAATAAATGCTAGATTTCACTGTACAGTTTATTAGAATCCATTTCATACTGTACATGTATCTGATATAATATACTTGCTGTCTATCATTTATGTTTATGTTTGGGAGCTGAACTCAAATCTGCAATCCGTCTTTGATATTTGTCCATTGAATGTGTGTCACATGTCCCTATTAAAAGTCAAACCTTCCATTCATCTCTTCTCTCTCCCTAATCCTGCTAATTACGGGACAGAAAACATATCATTCGATTTATTGTTTTGTCATCAAGAAAATCACAAGACCTTCGGTTATGGTAGTCCCACACAGATCATTTAACAAATGCCCTCACCTCCACCTCAGCAGAGTCTTAATGTCTCGTGCATATTGATAGCATTGTTAAATTTTCCATCCAAGTGCCTGGAAGGTCTCCGGTGCGAGCTGCGCCTCATTTTGCTCGATGAATCATTCATGCTGTTTAGCTCACAGTTGTTTGGGGGCATCTGGCTCAGGGAGGCACAAGGCTTGGCCAAATGGAGAGGCCACATGGCGGCTCCAGATGTTTTGCTTTTGTATACGTGCGGCTCATAAAAAAACAGCAAGCCCTGCCACATTGGAGTCTCTGCCATCTGGGGAAGACCTGAGGAAAGCATCCCCTCCTCCCTGGGGAATTATAGCTGAGATTGTTTTATATCATTGCAGGTACTTTGGGGCAAAACACTAACGCCTTATCGGCATTAGAATAGTAGACCCTCGCAGTTCCTGTATTTTCTGGTGTATAAGGCGCACCCAAAAGCCTTGATGTACTTCAAAAAATGACCCTGCACCTTATACGCCAGTGCACCTTGTACAGTAAAGTCTCGTTATATCGATATCGGATATATCGATAGTCCCGGTTATATCGATACTATTTCTATGCACGCACGGAGAAAATTACATGCAAACAGGGTCGGATATATCGATAGTCCCGGTTATATCAATATTTTTTCGGACTCCCTTGAATATCGATATAACGAGACTTTACTGTATGTGAAGTAATATTGAGCCACAACAGGTTTCGCAACTACTGTCAGAAGCCACCAACTCCAGTTCCACCCGTAGAAGAATTATTGCACGGTCCATGCTGGGATATATGAACCAGCGTTTTATTCCAATAATCTCTTAAAATTACTTTGCAAAATGGATTTTTTTTCTCAATTTTGCAATCTGTTTTGGCATATGATGTAATGGAAAATTTGGAGGTTTTTGGATTGGATTAGCTTTTTTTAGTCTGGCAGTGGAGAAAACAGTTTTTTTTGCTTATTTTTGTTTTTAGTGCCGCAATTTTTTTTCCCTGACAATATTCCATGAAAACCTCTAAGGAATATAAAACTTTGAAAGCGGGAAGATTGGTAATCTCACAAAAAATTATATATTTTTTGTATTGTGATAAACCCTGATCAAACTCTCGAATATTTTGAGCGCATAAAAATGGAGTAAATATCACACATTATACTATTCTTCAATTTCTATTTTCATGTTTGACATCAAAAAAGGAAAATGATGGTGAAATCTGACTGTTTGGTTGACATTCCTTTTAGCGCAGCACCGTCTAATAGTTACATAATGCAACCCTAGCCTGTAGCGTCTTATAATGCGGTGCGCTTATGTATGGAAAATTTTATTAATTGCAGGTGCGCCTTATACATGGAAAAAGTTTGAAAATACGGCATTCATGTCTCATACATGGGAAAATACAATACTTAATCGTCAAATATATCGTAATTTAAAAGGACAACTTTCGACTGCAATCTACCTGAACCTACAAATCGGACCAGCTGAGGCTCAGTTGTGAGAGTGGGTTAACCAATGACTTCCTCTGGGAAGACATTCATCCTTAAACTGCTTCCAGGTTGACATTGTCAATGAGAAACTGTTCTAAGTTGCTTCACTTGGTTAAACAAAGAATAAATAACTCCAAATAACTGGTCGTCGGCAACAACAACGGATCCCACAGGACAGCACGGAGCAGTTCATTTCGTGAAGGGTTGGTTTGCACAATCCTCATTTCGCTTGTGTTTCTATCGCTGAGTCTGAGTTAATAGTATGACATCCATCCATCCATCTATCCAAGTTTTACTATTCAAGGAGTTTTTTTATGTGATATTAAAAAAAAACAGGTAATGCAATCTTCCTCCCCTTGAGATCAAAACCAAATAATTTACTTCTTCAGTCTTTTCACGGTGGGTGATCACCACAGAGGGTAACTCAATCGTCATCGACCTATGCTTCACGTTTTCTTCAAAAATTGTAAATATCTGTCAAACTGCATTATTCTGAGCTCTTCCGAGTTCCGTTGTTCTCCGTAGGCTCTTTGTGTCCTGTACTCATCACACCCGCTCCGAGATCACTGCCACTCTCAGTAAAATCATTATTTAGTCCTTTTGTGAGCAAGCGGTGTCCCAGATCACAAATTAATCTTTCATACGTTTCCAAGATCTAGCCCTGCGTAATCCCATCCGTATGAGACAACAAAGCGTAGCGAGAGAACCTATAAATTATTCATTCGTTTCTCATGAAAGCCTTTCGTTATGTCTGTCATGTCTCACTCTTGCGAGGAAAAGCCATTGATCCTTGGTGTCTCGATGACAAAAAGAACAAACACATGAAATCACATGGCCCCGCATTTTTTAACACACGGGACAGATCTGAGCAAAATGCAGCGACAATGATGCGATGAATGTTGTGCATAAATGCCTAATCTGTACATAGATTAAGGAGACGCGTTCACATGTGCGGAAAACACATTGCTGTGCTCTTAACTAATAGCCGCCAGTGCCACCTGAGGGAAATTATTTCAAGTACAACACACAGGAACCGTGCATCAAGTCCCACACACCCAGCCAAGAAATCATTTACCCGCAGAAGTATCATCTAATAGGCCTGTCTTCATTGTGATGCGTTGACTTCATAATTCAGCACAACACAATCGAGAAAACAGGACTGTTAACAAGAAAATGCTTTAAATCACAAGCGTGGAGTAAATTTCCTGTAAAATATTAACGCTGAAAGTGTGTTTGTGTACGGGGAACAAAGGGCACAGTGTTGTACATCAGTGCAGCGGGCTCTGCTTACTCGAGCTATGGCATCGTGTATGCGTGTTTGTGTGTGGGAAAGGGGGCGGGGGAGTCGGTTACATGCGGGGAGAGGGAGACACTTTCATATATAATGTATAGGCCTGCCAGAGCATGAGGTGTTGGGTCTGCTCGGGTTGTGCGCTTAGCTTACTGGCCGGTTGTCATCTCACCTTGAGTGCTTTCCTTATTCACTGTTAAAGCCTTTACTTCGTGTTTGGAAACATCGGCTTACCGTAATTGATAAGTCACATTCTATTCCCTGATACTGGACACTGTTCAAGTATGGGAGCAGATGGAAAGTCACACATTGGAAGATCACATGAGTGACTTGAAGTTCGTATGTAATAAGTTACAGTGGGTGATGGACTATTGGCAGGATGTTTTAGAGAAGAAGTCATTTTATGAATGATCTCTTGCTTCTTTTAGCTAATGAGCGCAACATGGTTATTTTTGCCATTGGTAAAACCACGTACGTCAAGTACATTGAGGTACTTTTTCTGTTTCATGGGCAAGTAGACTATCCAGTTGAGCTAGGCATGATATGGTGAAGATTAAAATTGGAATTCTGAATTTTTGGAGTGAATCTTATATTATTGTCAATGAAAGGGTTTCTTCAGCAGTCATCTGTACTTATTTGAAGGTGTGGGACGTTTCGCTCCTCATCCAAGAAGCTTTGTCAGCAAAAACTACAATTTGCCGGTAGCTCTTGGCCCTGTACATATATGTATGTCCCTAATGTCCAGAGGTGGTGGTGCCAGACCTCTGCTTTGAAAGGTCCTTGCTCTAAGGTTGGGGGAAGCACAGGACTATTTCCTGAGGCTAAACTTATTACTTCCTTTGTCCTGACTGATTATGGACTATGACTGGCCCTGATTGCCCCATTCTCCCCGGTATCACCTTATCAGCATGACTAAGCCGAGGTGGTAACGATCTTGCTGGACCACTCCTGTACGACTGAGAGCTTACACAGACGTATTATTCTGAATTTTTCTTACGTATTATTATTATTATTATTATTATTATTAATACAGTATATGTGTATATGCTGCGTGGGGATTGCTTATTGGGTCAGGCTGCCTCGAGCAATACATCAGGAACTTTAAGCACATCGATGGGAATTGTTAGACAGCTAATGAGCATTAAATCGACTGTTAAGCAGAACGGTCAATGAAGCCAGTCTCGGTATCATCGACTCTATTGTTAAGTTACCTCTGGCCTGTCACTTCATCACGAACGGCAATTTACAAACGAAAGGTGTTAGCCAATTTAAGCCGAAGAGAAACCGTCTCCTTTAGCTAGCTTAGCCTTTGGTATTTACAACACCAGCGGGTGCAAAAACCAGAAATGGATTGTATAGTTGGCCACAAGGCAACGGGGGATCCTGGTAAGACATTTTAAACTAAAAAGAAGAGCCTCTCACTCCGTCAAAGATAGCAATAAACAAACTAAGGGCGTCAGCAAACTTCAACCCAAGAGAAACCGTCTCCCTAGCTAGCTTAGCCATTTGTATTTACAACACCAGCGGTTGCAAATACACAAGTGGATTCTATTGTTGGCCACAAGGCAACGGGGGATCCTGGCAAGCTATTTTAAACTAAAAAGAAAAATCACACACTGGTCTACAAACCATGTGCTAACAAGTACAAAAGCCGATTGCTCTTCAATGTTGATGATTGTCACAGAGTTGATGAGGGACTAAACGTTAGATGCACGGCTGTACAACACGCAAGGCACCTGTGCCTTGCTTTGTTCTGGTCTGGTGTCATTATTTCACGTTTCCCAGCTGCATTGCCAGGACACCGGTGGCTAGTGTTGATTGTGTGCACTTGACTATGCACATTTATAGCAGCTTACAGGAGAAGAATGCTGTTGTTGGCCCATGCCGCTTCCTCCCTGCCTGTCAGCGCCAGGCGGAGATGAGCTGGTGGCCCCGCTCTGCGTGCTGTTAATCCTGCCTGTTCTGCTTTGTCAAAGCTACTGTTTGAACAATGGAGCTGTCTTCTTGTCTGCTAATTTAGGAACAAACATTTGTCTGAACGGCAAACAAGCTCTCCCAGGAAGTGCTATTAATAGGATAATTACGCAGATGGTAATGAGCGGGATTACTGCTAATTATGACAAGATTTGTTTTGGCATTTGCCTGAGAGGCAGCAGAGTGGTAAACTCTGCACAGGAGTTCAGCACTGCAGTGCGCGAGTAGGCACCTGAGTAAACAAGCCTTAATGCAATTGGGGGGCGGGGCTTATGCACGTTCATTTAGGTGTGGGGTGTGGGCTGCAAAATCAACCTACCGACACTTCTCACATTAAAACAACAGCTTAGTTATGATGTAATGCATAAACATTGTCTTCAATTTTTCAAAGTTATCTGTACGTGCCACCCAAAAATCAAATAATGAGGTTCAATTTGGGAGCTGCTTCGGCCTTTCCAGTAAACGTTTTTTTCTTGGAGGTTATGAAATTGTGCTCTTATGAAGTACAATCAGATAAAAAAGGTCATTCCAGACAGAGGGAGTCCAAGATGGCGCCCGGGTAGGCAGCCGTCAGTCTGCGGCTGATGGATGCATGAGAAGAAAGGAGCGCCAATATGTATGTGGAACTGCCGCGGCTTGGAATTGAAGCGGAATTACACGGGACAGGAGATGTGAGACAATCTCTTTTCGTCAATGGATGCTACAGCTTTGTGTTTGCGTTGAACATTTAGCTTGTAGCAGACATGCACATTTCACCATGACGTCCCTGATCCACTGGTGAAAAGGCACTTTGATCCTCTCCTCTTTTATCTATAACTGCTTCATACACCAAAGAGGGTGCAGAAAGTCCTTAAGATTGAATGACTGTCTTTGTGTTGTCATATTATTTTATTTAGTTTTTTTTTATAATAATAATACATTTAATTTCTACCCAAAGAACACCCAATGACACCTTACAATTAAAAGAACAATACACAGAACAATAAAACCATAAATAAAATGATAAATAATAAAATAGCTGATTTAAACTAAACGGTGAATGCAATTTTAAAAAGATGGATTTTGAGGTATGATTTGAAAGTGGGAAGACAGTCAATATTACGGATGTTGGGTGGACATGAGTTCCAGAGTTTTGGAGCAGAGCAGCTGAAAGCTCTGCACCCCATCGTGGTGAGATAGCAGAAGGCAAACAGAGGTGGAGGGAGGATGAGGATCTGAGAGACCGAGAGGGAACAGAAATTTGAAGAAGGTCAGACTGGTCAGATGTTTTGTTCTTTTGACTTCAAGATGGCGCCTTGAGAGTGGCTGCCTTTCCAGCAGCTCCTGTATTATTTTTTATATTATTTTTCTACTTCTTCCTTCCATAACTGCTGCTGTGAAATGTGAATTTCTTCACTGCGAGACTAATAAATAATAATAATTCAATCCAATCCATCATTTGGCAATGCTTTGATATTTTGTGTGGTTTAAGAAGAATATGTTGATTCAAAATAAACGAAGGGAAATTGATGAATGAAGAGGCAGCTCAAATTAATTTATTTAAAAAGCACCCAGAAAACAGCACAAAATAGGGTCAATAAGTGGCAGAACATTAATTTTATTTAAATATAATACTCATTTGATCACCAATCTGGTTTTGCCTCATTTCTGAATGTCAAAGAGTGATTTCAAGAAATAACTGCTCACTACTAAATATCTCATCCATCGATGGAACGTTTTATATGTTGGCCTTCTGTTGGCAAACTCAAACTTTTTTTCTACCATGATTAATTCTGTGACCATCCATGTCTTTGTTCATGAGGCTTGCAAGTTACCACCAAAAAAATAAAAATCTGCCCCACTGATTTTAATATTATTAAAAGCTTTGTTGTCATTCTTGCATGCGGCAAAAGATTAAACAAGACTGTTGCGTCTTGGAACCAGAGTAGTCAGAAGAATTAAATCGCGGGTTGACTATAACCAAGATGACATGAGATTCAATCAAAAACTGACAACAAACATGCCTCGTCGAGGTGAAGGGGAATCTTAATGCGATTCCAGCTAAAGCTCAGACAGTGAGCCGCCTCCATTAAAGCATGCCACACGGCCCAGATAAGACAGCTGAGTCTGGGATTTACAGCTTTGGCTTATCGTCATCTTCACACACTGTCTCACCAAGAGCAAAGTACATGGCCCCTAAATCCTCCGCGACTGGGAACCCAGTTTGTCTTTAGGCTGCGGGTGCCGTCCAAATCGGGCGAAAGGTACTTCTAATGGCTCGTGACGCTCCGATAGGAACCACCTTGCCCAGCGTTCGTATTTTTTTTAAGTACAAAAAATAAATAAAAAGCACGCCGCCTTTGGCCGTTACCAACATTTCACATTTCTGCAACAGAAGCCGCCATGAGATTATCGAGCGGGAGAGCGTAGAGTGGAGCACTGTTTCAGAAATAAAAATTGCTTTTATTCCACCCAACATGTGTTCTGAGAGATTAACGCATAATCTTACAACGTTTAATAAGTGCCGGTTTTGTGGGCTTTCCGGCTGAGGCAGAAAAAGTGGAGCATGCCTGTTCCACTTTAAATCCTATTTATTGAATTAGAAAGAACCTTAAAGGATCAGGAGTGCGACTCACACGTTTCAATACTTGGTGGTCGTTTTTGGGATGTCAAAGTATGTCATTGAGCGCCTTGTGAAACGACTTTGTTTGAATTGGACAAATTCATTTTCCAAATCGAACAGATGGATTGTGCAAATCCACGATCCGGACAGAACAAGTGCCTGAAAAATGAGCTGGGGGATACAGAGTAAAGGAGCACTTGGTTGAAGAGAGGCAAAATGGGTAAAACGGACATTTGCCCCCTTCAATGCGCGTCCAAATCCTGCTTTCTTCTCAACCATGAGGCCACACTGGAAATCCCCAACCTCAATTTATGTAATCCAAAGCCCTTGCATGAACTTCAGTTTGAGCTGCGGCTTTCAAGAGGTATTTGGAAGTTAAAGTCTCCGATCAGATTTGGACAGATTAGAATTAAGAGTTGGGAGTCTGGGAGGGGTGGATATGAGGATTTGTACTGCTCTACGAGACGGCCTTGTCAGTGATAAATCATACTGAGCCGCGGGTAAGAGGATTGGCCGGCCTAATCCGAATCAAAAGACATACCATGTGAATTACATCCCGAAACAGGTTCGCTGACAAAGATTAGGAACGTGCATGAAAATCCTGTCATACTCTACTTGCTGCTGCAAGATGAGCCAGCAAAGTCCAAACACAAACATGTGCTTTGCAGCCCACTGCTACTGCCAGATACAACGAGGCGACCAATATCATCTGCTTCCTTGATTGCGGCGGGCTACGGTTTACTCGGGAGAAAAAAAAACCAAACCACCGAGTTGGATTCAGCTCACCGCCAACGGTTGGAAAGATGCTCCTGAAACTGGGTTGCGTTTCCCCTACAGTAGGGGGGGACTGCTGTGTCAGCCACTGGCGTGACATCATCGCACCATTAATTCAACAAAAATGAGTAAAGTGACATACTACAGTCCTGCATGCTTTCAGAGCCTTTTTAACCTTTTCAGGGACAGCACTTACTACAGTAGATATCTTATCAAAGGGTCCAGATTTGGTTTGCTAAAATGTAGGGGGCCCAACCTTGGCGGGCGTTCTTTACATATAACAGCAATTAATTTAAACACATTTCAGCGATCCATTCTGTGTTTCACATTTGCTCTTTCTGCTTTCATTTGAGCTATCTTAATGTATTCACTGCCATTGCTGAATTTATTCGGGAATTGAAAATATGCCGTAGAACGCCATTCCCATATTCAGTCATCATCAAGTGTTGTCCTTGAAACCAACCCAGGTTGTAATACTGACTACGAAAGAACATAAAGATCTACAAAACATTTTTTTTTCTGGTGACAAGCGTCTTGTCTTGATCAGTGGAATACCTCTAAAACAAATATGTGAGGAACTACTTTGAAAGCAGCTGCCATTCAAAGTTAACTCATTCAGTGCCTGCCATTTTAAGACTCTACTATATCCTACCATGTAAATTACAAAAAAATAATAATCATAAAAATAATAGAGTTACCAGCAAAACTTTAATTCTCTGACGAAGCTCTTCGGATGAGAAGCAAAACATTCGACACCTTCAAAGAAATAGATGACGGATGACGGCTGAGAAACCTTTTCCTCAATAATAATAATAATAATAATAATAATAATAATAATAATAACAACCTAACTTTGGGGTCAATGCCTGAATTCTTAAAAAAACATCCTTGGAGTTTTAATATACTCATTCCCTCACTTAGTGGGTGATACGTTTCTGTCTTGCAACATACAAACAATGCACTAACAGCGTAACGGCGACCACGCCGATGCTCCAATCGGACAATTACACTTCCTTGAAAAACCGACACCCACGTTCTAGCAGCCTTTTCTCCTCAGTAATTCCTCTATCCCACCATCACTACACTGTGCAGCAGTTCAATGAAGCATTTATTTCTCTTGCTATTCGACATGGGTGATTCTACCAAGGCATCTGGCAGCAAGCACTGTGATACAATGTTTTCTGTTAAGACGTCAAAGGATGTTACTCTCCACTATGGTGAAAGCGCCGAATTAAAAAAAAGCTGGCATTTCTTCTCCCCATTCCCTCTCTGCACTGAACAAATAAGACTCGTATCCCTGGCCCAGAAATGCTTCAAAGAGCACACGTCTGCTGGGACTGGCTGTGAAATGTAGAGCAGTGTTGGCTGCTTAGCTTTGCGTTTCAGCCAGAGTAAGCATCTTAAGAGGACTGCGGAATCCTGGGCAGAGCCGTAAAACCAGGGAGAGTAGGGTGTTGGGGCCAAAAACTCTCGCGCAGCCGCATCTTCAGACGCTGCTAGTGAATATCCCTCCGTTCTCGTCCATCATCATTTCATCTATTCCGCTCACTCCATGCTCATCGCTGTGATGAAAACGACAAATGATAAATAACACACCATTTTTTAAGGACAGAATCCATCCATCGGGCCTCTACCAGGATGATAACGATGTCGCCTCCCACCCATCCCACAGGGGACATGTGAAAAATGCAGCAACGCAAAGCTATTTTGTTGCCGATTGAATAGATGGAAACGCTGGAGGGCACGGTGTAAATGTAAAGCGCCGAGACAGAAGCAGCGGGAGCCAGCGTAAGAAAAACCATCAGGCAATTGCGCGCAAGTCTGAGCGGCTCTATGGAGCATGGCGAATAGAGGTCTCTCACTGCAGTATAACGGCTCATAAAGCCGCAAATGGTATTTCCACTTCATTCGGTCTCAAGGCCAGCTTCCAAGCAGCTCCTCGATGCTGGAATTGAACCCATTAGCGATCGATTAAAGAACCAGCGGGCAGTCACTGCTCCGCATGTGGGGAAGGTGCGGTCTGGCGGGCGTGGGCGACTGTGGGCGAGCAGAGGCTCCCGGGGATTGAGGTTCAAGTCTTTGTTTATGTAGAAATGCCAAGATGGCGCCCGAGTAGGCAGCCGTCAGCAAGTGCTCTCATGAGCCTTGCTCTTTTTTTGTTGTTTGTTTTTGTCTTGTTTTATGTTTTCTTTAATCACTTTGTGTTGTTGTGCGTCGTGTGGAATGGATACGGATTGTTTTTCAGCATTTTTGACCACGACATTCATCAAGGAGGAGACTGTGCTGAGCGCTTGTGCCTTTTCGGCAGCATGAATATGCCAGTACTGTTTTTGAATGGGAGGAATGTCAGTGCCATTCGACTGTCATTGCTGGACAGCTCTGGGGCCATTGTGCTTTTTTTGCGCCTGTAATGGGCAGCATCTTCACAGCCCCGCTTTGTTCAGTGGAAAGGTCGGTGCTGTTGAACAGTCTGCGGCTGGATGGATGCATGGCTTGAGAAGCCCGCGATAATAAGAAAGGAGCGTCAGCACAGAGCGCCGATGCGTATGTGGAAATGTTGCGGCTTAGAATTGAAGCGGATTTATGTGGGACAGGAGATGTGAGACAATCTTTTTCCGTCAATGGATGCTACAGCTGCGTGTTTGCTTTCAACATTTAGCTTGGAGTCGACGTGCTACCATGATGTACCTGATCCACTGGGGAAACACACTTGGATCTTCTCATCTTTCATCTAGAACTGCTTCATGTAACAGAGAGGGTACAGAAAGTACTTAAGAATGAATGACTCTCTGTGTCTTTGGATTGTCATATTGTCTTTGTGCTGTCATATTATTTGTTATTTAGGTTTTTTTTGTTCTTTTGACTTCGAGACGGCGCCGCAAGAGTGGCTACCTTTCCAGCAGCTCATGTATTTTGTTTTTCTACTTTCATTCCTTTCATCACTTTACTCCTGTGAAATGTAAATTTCTCTACTGTGAGACTAATAAAGGCAAATCCAATCCAATCCAAATAGTGTCAAGCACTCTAACCCTTTGGATTGCTCCCCCGCAGAGCTCGATGAGGGATAAAGCGGTTTATGGAATTTCAGACGGGTTTTTGTTTACAGTATTTCTGAAAATTTGCAAGTCAAAATAATACCTTAAACCCCATTAGGAACATAAACATTTTAGGGAAGGAAGATTGGTAATCTCTGAAAATTATATTTATGATTGTCCTGTGATAAAACTCAGATTAACTCATTCACTGCATTTCCTGTATTTATTCGGGATTGAAAATATGACGTAGAGCGCCATTCCCGAATTTGTTCAGGTTTTGTTTTTTTCATGCTTTGGTGCCGATAAAGTGCTGGCCATAGCCTCTGGCAATGTTTTTCTTTTCCACAAGGGGGCATCATTTCCCATTCTCCCATATTAGCGCTTTGTTACAGCTTCAGCTATTGTTAAAGCGCCATATAAACCAATATGTATGTATTGCATAGCGTTATGGACAGTTGCCCTTATTTCAAGCTCATATAACTCCAGACCCATATCATTTAGGAATTAACTCTTTTTTCTGGTGAAAGAAGATAGTGTAATATATCTTACGCTGCACTGAATGTTTATGTATTCCTAAAAATCAATACCCTATGGGTACTGTGTTGAGTGAAAATGACAAAAACCCTGGCACTGGAGTGGACACATTTTTGCACATAGTATTGCAGTGAATGAGTTAAAAACCCACAATATGGATGGGGTGAGTCCAGATTTTCATGTATGTATGTTTTGTTGACATTCCCTTGATCGCAGCACCGTCTAATTGTTGCATAACATAACCTGAGCTTCTATGTAGCGCCTTATAATGTCTTATGTATGAAAAACTTTTTTAAAGATGTCATTCATTGAAGATGCTCCTTATAATCCAGTGCACCTTATATATTTAATATATATAATTATGCTGTGTAGGTGCGATTTATAATCCGGTGTGCTTTATACACTGGAAAATATGGTAATACGTTGACTTTATTGTTGCCATATATTTTAACTGCCCATTTATCAACTACTGTCTAATCTTGTGCCGGCACGTTGCTCATATCAAAGATGGGTATGTGGACATGAAAGAGGTCGTAGTTCAAACTGTTATCACTTTCGCCGAAGACCGTGCCAATCGAGCAACCATCAAACTGTTATGTTACGATATTTTGATAACTTCCATACTTGAAGTCGTTCAGTGTTGCTGGTATGCATTATTTTGCATGGATGCATGATAATTTTGAGTGGGCATTTGTTTCAATGTTGTCACAATAACGATGAAAGGAAAAATCGCAAGCCGATCAAACATTCCGCATAACATGAGCGTTTTTGACTGACGTTTCACGCCACTGTTGCACAGGCTGCATTGCATGCCAAAGACAAAACAGGAACCCGAAGGACACCTGCGTTGCCTTATGGCTCGCCAATTTGATGAAAATATTCACAAGTCCAATCGAATCCTTGCGCCGTGGATATTTACCCAGACCATGAGATATGAATGATGAACAATTTGACCTTTCCAAGCAGATTTGAATTTCAATCAACTTACCCCAAATGAATGTGCGACGTTATATATGAAAATGCAAAGTGGTTCCATGTAATTAGCTCAGGCTTACAAAAATGTGCTCTGGTCATTAGCATGGGTCCAGTGGGCAAATAATGAGCGGAAGTTGGGGGCCCAGAAGGGGGCTGGGTGTTCATCCATGTGCATAAAAACTGAATCCAACCTTCCCTACAACACAATATGCGCTCCATACATAGCAGCCTGTCTGTCAGCTTTTATTCATGAAGCCGACCTTTGTCTGCGTGGGCCTCATAACTGACATTTTCAATTACGCTGCAAACAACTTATCAATATGCATGGCTTTTCCGAGCCCATATCAGAGCAAACAGAGTCGTTTGGCGAGACGAGTTTGTCAGGGGAGAGAAATAGGGCAGACATGTCAAGGTCAGGATTTTGTTAATGAGGAACGGGCCGCTGAATAATTGAATGGGCTGAGCAATATCGACTGTTGAAGCAGAAGCGTTTAAAGCGTTGGCGATCGTTAAGGAAAATCCTCCCGGCACTTCATGTTCTATGGCAGTAATTTATGCACGGGCATCCAAGCGGGTGCCCTATGGTTCACGGCACCGAAGGCGCGAAGCAATGAGTGGATTAGCCGAACACACCTTAGAAACGGCGGCCAAGCGTGGAAGTCATTGCGGTGGATGAAGTGACGGCTCTGGTGGGGCAATTCTTCAGCTGTGCATTTTAAATATACTGATAAATGGCAAGGAGAAAGGTGCTGAATATGTGCTTTGTGCACCTTGCCGAAACGTGAAAAAAAACGTGCGCAGATTGTCAATGCTGAGTGTTCATGCGTCGCACATTCCAAATCAGACGCGTTGCAGAGGTGACAGAATGCGTGCGGCTTTTCTTGTAACCAAGCTTTGAAAAAGAAAAGACTATACGCTGTGCTAACGGCTGGCAAAAGGGATGACGTCACGACACTACTCCAATTCCCTCCATATGTAAGACATGTTTCTTGGGTTAATTGAAGACTAAAATAGGGGGCTCAAATTGCAGTAATTTACGTCCCCCACAAAGGTTGAGACCCGATGATTATTTTGGGGAAAAAAACAGAAACCTGAGAACAAGGGTGTCAAGCTTATTTTTTGCCGTGGGCCACATTGTAGTTACGGTTTCCT
This sequence comes from Hippocampus bargibanti, assembly GCF_051943395.1. NCBI lineage: Eukaryota > Metazoa > Chordata > Actinopteri > Syngnathiformes > Syngnathidae > Hippocampus > Hippocampus bargibanti. Next base: position 9,931,659 of record NC_142738.1, on the reverse strand, counting down.
CTCGGAGGCCGTTATGAATTTGGGAAAACCATTAGAATGTTTAATCCCCTCCACATATAACATATAGAGTGCACATTAATTAATGAATAGCTAGTTTTCAAATGTGACGTAAAATGTATTGTATTATTATTATTTATTATATTTTATTATATAGTTCATTTTATATATATACATATATTATATATTATATATATTTTATATATTATATGTATTATATACAGTAAAGTCTCGTTATATCGATATCGGATATATCGATAGTCCCGGTTATATCGATACTATTTCTATGCACGCACGGAGAAAATTACATGCAAACAGGGTCGTATATATCGATAGTCCCGGTTATATCGATATTTTTTCGGACTCCCTTGAATATCGATATAACGAGACTTTACTGTATATTATATTATATTTGATTATTATTAGTGTTATTATGGTTTACATGGGACACAGGTTTGATTTGCTTTCACGGGCCAAATAAAATGATGTGGCGGGCCAGATTTGGCCCGCATGCGTAGACTTTGACACATGCTCTTGACTAAGCAAAACTAATTTATTCTATGGGACCGCAATAGTCTTAGACATGTACTATATTATATTGCATTTGTAGTATATGAATTAAAGGAGGGGAGGGTATTTTGCCAGATGCTGCTCGGGGTTCAGATAACGACCACACCCAGCTCAGCTGGCAAGCATCACATGACTGAACTCAGAAAACAGCTGAGTTGTGATTGGCCGTTAAGTGAGCCGGGCCTGATGTCATTTTCAGTCGACAGCAAGCGGCAAAATGGCCACCGCCACCCGAGATACGATACAATACAATACATCCCAATTTATATCGCGCTTTGTTACAGCTGCAGCTGCATCACGTAATAGTCAACACAAAGCAAAATAATAAACACAACAGGAACATAAAAACATGGACAGTTGTGCAATCTTAACGACTTTCCCCAATGTACTCTATGATGTTTGAGTACAAGACAACCACTTGATAACATGAAGCAGTTCTAGATGAAAGAGGAGAGGATGAAAGACTCCTTTTCAACAGTGGATCGGAGACGTCACGGTGGAATGTGCACGTCTGCTACAAGCTAAGTTTTCAAAGCAAACTTCAAAGCTGTCGCATCCATTGACAAAAAGAGATTGTCTCACATCTCCTGTCCCACATAAATCTGCATCAATTCCAAGCCACGACAGATGGCGGAAATGGGTGATTATTGTCAAGAATTTTCATGACTAACTCTCAAACTCATCATAATGCTAACCAACTACAATGGGACCTCGGTTTACGAACTCCTTGGCTTACGAACTTTTCGGTTTACGAACGTTACATTTATTTAAATTTTACCTTGGCATATGAACTATTTTTCGGGATACACACGGAGCTGCCACAATGAGTGATGCGTCGGTCGTGAACGAGGCCGTTCACCAAACAAGGAAATGTCAGCGGACTTTTTTTTGTCCTCTATTCCCTGCCACCAGTCGTCGGTTAAAGCCACGTGATTGGTCAAGAACGCAGCAGTGTGTGGGGGGGGGGGTTAAACATTAAAGAGACAGGCAGACAGAGAGAGAGTGTGAGAAAACACACACAGGAAAGGGAGAGGACAGAGCTTGAAAAAAAAAGTGAAAAAAAAACATGGACGCGAGAAAATGGATAGAAAACAGTGAAATTTGGACCCATTTCAACTTTGATAGTTCAAAAGCAGAGTGTAGACTGGAAGGTTAAATATCCCATCAATCAGGCTCCACAAATAACCCGCACAAGTCATCTGTACACTTGATGCAAAAAGCTATTAACCCAGCTAAACAGATCACAATTGATGAAATAGATAAATCACAGAGAAAGCACCTACAAGGGATCATTCCTCAAGATGGTGAAAGAAGCCTACGTTCCTCATCTAGTGTTTAATGCTGAGGAAATCGGACACTCCATTCCATCAAGCCATTAACGACCATCACAAAGGTAAATAAAATGATGTTATTGTACAGTACAGTTTATTTCTTTAATCATAACACAATAGCACATTTATTATACATAAAATAAGGTATATTTTGTGTCGTTTTAAGGCTTAGAAAATTACAATGTAGAAAATTATGTTTTATAGGGGACCTGGGAATGGATTATTCTCATTTTAATGGTTTCCTATGGGAAATTAATTTTTGGGATACACACTTTTCGCCTTACACACTCTGTCTGGGAACCAATTAAGTTCATAAGCCAAGGTCCCACTGTATTGACCTGGCTAGCGACTTGAAATATCTTGTCGTATTTTTGACCTCATTGATTTAATACGACAAAATTCAAGGCTGCAACCTTCCCGTGGTAAATCTAACACACCCTTGAACATCATTCTATTGGCCAGAGCCTGTCAAAAGCGAATTTCTCAAGTGCCGTAAAATACTCCGCGCCATAAACCGCTCTGCGGTTGTTGCGGCAACAAGCAGTTTCTCATGCCTTAAACCTTGAACTCTCTCTCTGCCCTACAGGTTGGGAGCTACTGGAGCGTGCACCTAATCCCTCTCTGTAATTACCGCTCCTTGCAATGACCACAGCCTCTCAGTATAAATCAGATTAGCCGCTCTAAATCGCTGGTGTTTCTCTCGGGCCCATCAAAGAATTCCTTATCTCCACCCAGAGAGCTAAACAACACCGAGACAGCCAGCCTGCCACCTCCCACCCCCGAAGACACAGCCTGTTTATTTCCGAGGTGTACAAAGCAAGCGGTTTCACCATGATGCACTAACAGACTTGGCACGACCTGCTCCGTCTGGGTGGCCGGAATGGGGGGCAGGGGGGCAGAGGCGGGGTCGATGACATGTCGATAAGCAACCGCCATCACGTCGACGGTTTCCTCATTGCGCCATTTGAAGCAGCAGAGGCGGATAACGGCGTTGCTCGATAGAGATGTGTTACTCCTCCTTCATCTGCCTCCTTCCCATCCAATGTATTCCTCGGGTTCTGCATTTACAACTTTGAGAGAAGTGTGGAGGGTGTTGGGTGGGATGTGGGGGCTTTTTGGGGGCATTGCTAAGAGGAAATGCAGCTCTTCGGCGGGAATAGAGACAGGCTAAAGTAAAGAGGGGGAACAAATGAGGTCTGTGATCCTGGCTGCTCACCTCCCCCACTGCGCCCCCCCTCCCTCCTCGCCCCGTCTTCCTCCCTCGCAAAGCAAGCCCCAATCAGGCTGAAGCAGAGCTCTCAGCATGACAGACAGCCAGGCTTTTGTTGCTATCTGAATGGAGGTTAAATATCCCTCCAAATCAGAGCTCTTTGGCTTTCTGGAGCCATCGTCTGACAGCAAGTAGCTTTCACATGCTAATGCATATGGAGGTTTTTGTTTTTTTTCTTCTTCTTTTGTAACCATGGCCGGACAGTGGAATCATCTGAAAGGGATGATGAATGAAGCGAACCAATTCTTTTTTTATTTCCTTTCAACTTTTTTTTTAACTGACTCCTTTTTCTCATCCCTCTTTTTTTTTTAAATCACCATCGCTTACAGCCAAATCGCCTCCACCCTACTCCTGTAGGGAAATAAAAATAAATAAATAGCCCAGATGGTCTCTCCTGACCTGCTATTCATCATTGTGTCAAACGCTTTGTCAGAATAATGCTCCCACCACCCCGGCCCCCAAGCCCCAAACAACAAGCTGGAGGATTTTATTTGTTTCTATTGATGAGGCCCGTTAATTTCACAGCCGTCTCATTAGGCTTAAAACCACCAATTAATTCCTTTTGTTCTCATTAAGCGGCTAATTCCAAACATGAAGCGCCATGACAATGAGCGCTGCTCAGAGCCAGAGTCAGACAACACGCAGGCAGCAGAGCGTGAAAAGCAGGTAGGTAGCTGGCGGCGGGTGGACGGCGGTGGTGGTGGGGTTAGGGAGCTGAAAGTACTTGAGTAAAGGAGAGCCCTGACAAAGTCTTGTGTTAATTTGGACAGAGGCTTAACACTTGACAGCAAGTCATTAACTGCTCGAGATGCCCCCTTGTCCCTCTCAAGGTTATCAGAACGGTTTGAGCCAATTTTCGGAATGGAAGCCGCTCACTGCCAATGAAGGCGGCTCATCTAAATCTTCATACTCAAAGGCATCGTTTCCATCAAAACAGAGGTCATTTAGCCTTTAGCGACTGTTCTTCATTGGCAAAATATATATATAATATGGTGGTATTGTAGTTTTGTGTTCATGATTGCCAGAGATTGAAGACTCAAGTCACATGACTTGAGTTACTAGTTTTAGGACTTGCTTGCCAAAAACATGCGAATGACTTGACTTGGGACTTGGTATCTATCTTAACTCATTCACTGCCATTCGCAAATGTATTCGGGTATTGAAAATACAACGTAGAGCGCCATTCACGGTTTTGTTTTTTCATGCTTTGGTGCTGATAAAGCACTGGCCATGTTTTTTCTTTTCCATAAGTGGGTAGCATTTCCCTTCTTTACATGTTAGCATTTTTTTACAGCTTCAGCTGTTGTTAAAGCACTATATAAACCAATATGTATGTATTGCATTGTATTTTCGACAGCCACCCTCATTTCAAGCTCATATAACGCCAGACCCATATAATTTAGGAATTAACTATTTTTTCTGATGAAAAAAGAGAGCCATAAAAGTAAAATATTTACAAATGTTTTTCAGTGAGAAGCACACACACACGCACGCACACACACACACACACACACACACACACACACACACACACACACACACACACACACACACACACACACACACACACACACACACGTGCGCGCACACACATGATTTCAATAAAATGTCAGAATGTATTATTTAAAATAACTTTGGGATATAGTACCCACCATTAATATGAATAGTTTTCCGGTCCTCATGATTGGTAAAAAAAATCCAGCCAAACGATTGGAATGAGCTAGCCTGCACACTGCTCATTTGCTTGCATGCTTGCTTTCTGCTGTCTCTCACAGAAGTATATTTATGCTAACGTTAGCATGGGCCTTGTCAAAGTGCCACTGATATGCGACTGTTTCATTGCAAATTAGAATCACGGCAGAACCTTTTCTCTCCACAAGGGTGAATCATTTGGTCCATTCAACCTGAAGTGTACGATACTCGTGTTTTGTTTTTTTCAGCCTTATTTAAAAGGAGGCATTTACCTGTTTCAACATCAACGGCCACCTACGTTAGTATCATCCAATTAAAATTGCTCTTTGAACATCAACAGCCACCTTAGGTCAGTATCATCCAATCAAAATTGCGCTTTCCGCCAGCTGCCGCCCAAACAGGAAATGAACAGCGAAAAAGCGAGAATATGTATTTAGTTTTATCGGCGAGCCAGATGCAAACATCAACAGAGCCATATACGGGAACCTATGGCTCGTGAGCCATTGGTTCCCGACCCCTGGTCTACGGTTTGTCCTGGAATTCAAGTGACAATGACCAAAACCCTGGCACTGGAGTGGACACATTTTTGCACATGTCTGGCAGTATGATAATCGGCAGTCTGCGATCACGAGTCTCATCACAAATTAAACAAATTGGCGGAGGATGACTTTTGAAGGAACTTGACCATGATAAAAAAGGGAAACATCTAAAACATGCAGGATAGCGACCCTCGAAGACCAGATAGTTGGACACCTGCTACGACCCTAAACCTGTTCATTTCTCCCAGCCAAGCACCGTATAGAATAATAATATTTACAACAAACTGTATTTCTTGTAATGATGTCCTAAAGTGGCCTAGCGGCTGAACTTTCATAGCTTCCAAACAGAAATAAGTGATTCGGGATCTGAGCCTATGACACCTATGATGATCTTTATTGCTTGCAGGTGTTTCCTTTACGCCAGGCTGAACTCGTCCTTCGAGAAGCATGTTGCAATAATGCTATGGTGGAGGTGACAAATACTTTTAAGAAAACACAAAGAATGGAAAGAATAAATAACTGAATACAAAATGAAGAGACTTAAAAACATGAGAGAAAGCAAAGTGGTGACCGAGGCAGTCCTTTTCATATTGAAAGTGTACTCACAAAGTCTATTTGGTGCCTCCACTCCATTATCAGAGTGCAAATTGTCATTATAGCCGAAGCTATATGGAAAGGCTCACAATATGCAGAGATTGCTAGTTTGCTGGACAGCACCGTACAATTTGCTGCAGCCTTGAAGGATCCTTGAGCCTCTCCTGACAATTTACAAGGGGAAATTGCCCAACGTTGCTTTTTGTCTGCTGGAGACACGGGGCAATTATCCAGCCCCCCCACCCCAGTAATGTTTCCCTGACTTTAATCTCCTGGTTGGGCGAGTAAAGCTGAATGGGTAGTCAGGTTTCAGAGTGCCTTCTGGGTTCTATTAACACACAACGGCTGTTTCTGCTCGGGCCAGGGAGCCAAGAGAGGAGTGCAATCTGACAGACAGCTCTCCCCTGGGCTTTTAAGGAGAAAACATGATTATGTCATAATATATTTTTTTGAAAAGAGATCCATTGCAAAGATTGCTCATCTGTCTTTTCAATCTAATCCGCCTATGCTTTTGTGAGGCTCAGTGGGGAATACTGGAAGTGACGGATGCTTCAATGGACAACAATAAATAGATATAGTGTTTTTCTTGTGAAAATACAGACTAGGGGCCAAAAACTGAGGTTGAGATCCAATTTCTGCAACACTTCAAATCAAATGTTCTCGTTGCCCTGGAGATAAAAAAGGGGTCCCTACTAATACTTTATTTAGTGCAAGCTTCGTTGCCAGCTGCAGGCTCTTATTGACAAATGATTGTCCAGGGATTTTATTGTGGCTGTTGACACAAAACATTAAAAACGGACGTTCTAAGTCAATGAAAACAAAATGCAACTTAACCACATCAAGTTGTGACTTCATCTATAAATAAAACATGTTACACGCTATTTTTTCCAAACACGTTTAACATTTACGATTGTCAGTCCTGACTGGTTGCTAAACAAATTGGGAAGGCAAGTGAATTATTAAGAACTGCACAAGCACCATAATCAGCCACGACACTGTTTTAGAATCGAAGTTGTGCATGTTTCTATAAGAAAATAAGTACGTATGCTTATTTTAAGACTCCAGGTGTTGTGTACCGCACTTAAAAAAATCGGCAAATAGTGTCCGATTTTGTGTAACGTCACGATCAAAATTGAGTGTATCGAAATTACAGGCACCGTAAATAATAACAAGAAACAATAGTAAATAGTAAAAATAAAAAAAACTGTGAGAGATTGGCGATCGGATTCGGATTTACTTACAAATTGAGGGTGTTGGACTAGCTTGAGAGCCCTCATTGTCCCTCCATGGAAATCAGCATTCCGGGCGATATTGACAACCTCACATATTGCTCTGTAAATTTTCGTCCACCAAAAAAAAATCTGTCCAGCAAAGAATATGATACACAATAGTCACTGTCATTCCTCTCGAGTCACTTTTGAAACTCATCATGTGGTATTTTGCTAGCCGAGGTTCACAGGTATCCAACCGATGCTAGCTGACAACAATATCCATGTATTTTTTTCGTACTTTCAATTGGAAAAGCAGGGCACGAACATGAAATAACTCATATCGGCAATATTTTATTTTTAACTGTAAAAAATTACAACTCAATATTTTTGGGTCTGGGCGTGAGGGGTCCCGAATACGTAATACTGATACGTGTATCAGTGAAGTTTGGAGTGGGTGTTACTCGTCCAAGAGTCATTCAGACAGCTGGACTGGGACGCTAAAAGTTATTTGAAAGTCCAAATATGTTCTTGTTTACCTCGGTGTTGTCGATGCTCCTGTGGTGTCATTTGTGGAGCGAGTTACATACTCCGGGCATGTAAGCAAACGCAGACCACAGGTGTCAATGTCAATGCCCGAGTGCCAAGTCTGTGCCCGCCACATCATTTTATTCGTCCCGCAAAAGAAAACTAAGCATGTCAAGTTGTCATATGTAAACCACAATAACAGTCATTATTTTTTACTTCAGATTTAAAAACGAGTTATTCATTAATTTGTTGTGCATTCTAGATGTAATATGTGGAAGACATGAAATATTCCAATGGTTTTCCCAACTTTATAACGCCCCCGAGAGGAAACAGTCAAATAATTGAAGAACCGACGACGTAAAATGGGTATTGGGAAATGGAGGTGTACAGTTTAAATTTAGCACAACTAAAACTATTCCAAACATTATAAGTATGTTCCAGAAAGAGACATAAATCCATTTTTGTTCATAAAATGATTGAATGTAAACAAGTTATTTTCCATCCAAACAAAAAAAGACAAATATAAACACAGACACAAAATGAGGCCATGAGAAAAGCATAGCACCTGACATAGAAGCTCCAATATATTTTTCCGTGTAGTTAGTCATGTTTCTACTGTGCTCTCTTCAAAGAACGTGTATTCAAGTAAACCGATTGTGTTAGCATGTTGTGCACAATATTGACGCACGTGTATTGGTCTCATTTGGTGTGTCAAAGTGAGGCTTTTGGGAAATGGAAATGGGCGCTCAGTATAAAACCAGAAGATGGTTTTGATGAAAAATAATGTGTATGCAATTGTTACCAGCTTATTTCACCTAACTGTATACATAAGAAGACTTTGAGAAGACATTTGGAAAACTGTCATCTCACAACTTTGGGTGTTTTTAGTTTGCATCTGGTCTCAAACTGTTGATTTTACAGGGTCATTATTTACAAGATGACTGTGAAATCTAAATGGAAAAACAAAGATAAACAGAATTTGGAATGACAATATGATATTTGCACATATCTGTACATCAATCGGAGAGTTTTGATTATCTCTCGCACTTCCTGGTTGGGAATCACTGATGCAAAGAAGTTTCCACAGCTATTTGTCCAAGGGGATTCTACTAGCTGAAGTGCTACATCAAGTGCAAATGTACACACCCACCTCAGCCTCTCCCCCTGTAAAAAAAAAAAAAAAAAAAAAAATAGTGTGACCATAGTGGCAAAAGCAATCCAACCTAATCCAAATAAATCCGAGTTGTTTGCAGGTTTCTCCATCCTGGTTGGAAGCTGATGGCGTCTCGCCTTGGCTCGAGCTGCTTATCTTCTGCCCGTGGTCGTTCGTGGCCCAGTCTTATCAGGACCGGGCCTGCTCGGATTGGAAGGTTCATGGGAAGTAAACGTAGAACCCGTCCTTTTGCTTATCTACCCCAGGAGGCTGTGCGTGCGCGTGCGTGTAGGGGATGAAGAAAAGGAAAACCTGTTTCCATGACAACCTCTTCCTTCAACCCCACTCCCTCTCAAGGAGAACCCCGGTGGTCTTTGTGTAATACGATTCCACTAGAATGCACTGTGGATTAGAGCTAGACAGACTTCGGGCCCAAAGGCAGGCCCAGTGAAGACATGATTACCCAGATCAAACGATGTAATCACTTGGCACTGGGAGGCTTTCACCTCCGTCGCAGATAAAGCCTCCAATTGGCAATTCTCAGGTGATTAAGGGATTATTATTCTGCATTTCATCATGGTGCCAGTCCCCCTCGTTATCGAAAGAAAGGTTGTCATGAAGGAGGAAATGGCGGCCATCTTTGACATGTATTGGCATTAGAAATGTGACCCACACCCCTGGAGCGTCTTGGCTTCAACAAGCGGAAGACTGGAAGGCGTTTTTATGTTTGCCCCACTCAACCTGGGCTCCTCCATGAGAACCTGGTGAAAGCCCTCCATTGAGCATCGGAAGGGGGGGGGGGGCAATGAACCCTCCGCACCAGAGTACAATAGCCACTCAGAAATCCAACCATTCATCGGGAGATATTCCACTTGTTTGATTAAGTGAGGAAGAAAACTGTACTTGAACAAGAAGCTGGTTGGGGAGGAAGAACACACTTGAATCATGCATGTAAAGGGGGGAGGGAGGGGGGGTGAAAAGCGTGAAAAACTATAGCCGTTAACAAATGGGCCCCGTGAGAGCGGGCCACGGCGCTTGGCTCCATGCTGAAAGCATCCGGCCCCACCATTATAATCCAACAACAACATCTGTGAAGAGGTAGTCGTAAAGAGGGGCAACACAAAAAAAAATCAGAGAAGAGGAGCCTGGCTGTGGAGTGCAAGGACCGAGGAGGGGGGGGGAGGGGGGCATTCAACTCATCGGCGCTCAAAAAGTACTCATCTACCGAAAGCCCACTTGAAAGAATTTAAGAGCAGTATTTGCATCATGTTTCTCAAGCGGCGCTGCGTGAAGTCTCAAAGAAAAGACTTGGTAGCGCCATAACAACCTTTCTGTCAAGCACAGATTCAAAAAAATATATATATCATCTTGGTCTTCAGGCATGGACTCGTTTGGAATGATGAGTTACAAGCACAACCAAGTTTGCGTCTTCACTAAGCTAGTTGAATCATTTCTGGTTTCAAGCTCCCTTCCTTCTGTTTTATCAACAACTACTACTACTAATACTACTACTACTACTACTAGTAATAATAATAATAATAATAATATTATTATAAATTGTATTTCTAAGTGCCTTTTGAAACTCTCAAGAACACTTTAGAGGCACAGGTTAAGTATTTTTTTTGCTGCAGATGAGCAGCGGCAGCCCGACGCGCCAGCGTTCACTCAACCCGGAATTCTACACCAATAACTCAAATATAAAATGGTCATCGGCACAGTAACATGCCAAAAATGTAAAACTACTCACCATTTGATGACAATGCTCTGATCTTACCTTTAAATGGGCATCCTTTTTCCTTCATTTCAAAACGCTAGCTAGCTGTGTCTTAGCTTTGGTGAGTACAAAATGGAGGATTGCTGGGAGTGAGAAATTGCTTTAGTTAAAACAATATATATATATATATATATATATATATATATATATATATATATATATATATATATATATATATATATATATATATATATCAAGTTTTCGTATTTTGGTCTTGCCAAGAGTGTCGAATGCCTTTTTCTTGTGCTTCTCCAGAGAACCTTGTCAACTCTTGCCTGTCTGCATTTAGCGTTATTTTCTAACATTTAACGGTCTTCGAAGAGACTGTGCTTTGCAAAGAAACGCCAAGCCAGTCATAAAAAAATGGCAACAATGACAAGTTATACTGTCAACCTGCGAGACACTGTGACCTTACTAACGGCTCAATTTTTCCTAACTGAGAAAAAAATGTGTGTAATATTTCATTGCACAATTTTAGGAACAAAATTCCATATGTAAAAATTTATACTTTTAACAAGTTACACCATATTTCTAGCCATAATCAAGTATGTTGATTATGGCTAGTATGTTGATCCTTTATACCCTTTTACATTTGCCGATTGCAAATTTCCCCATTGGAGGGACCAATAAATGCAATCTGAAAAAATGAGTGTTTGCGTATTTGCTTTGGGAATTGTTTGGTCAAATGCCAAAACGTAAAAGACTCTTATAATAGATAAAATAGATCTGAACACATATCACAGAAGTCTCCTTTCTGATGCAATTTCAAGTTACAAGATAATTCACTTGGGCTCCACAGTTCCCTGATTATGAATTTTTGGGTGCCTTATTGTATATGCAACATTTCAGATTCCATGAAGGTCAGCTGAAATATCTTGAGTTAATTATTTAAAATAATTAAATAAATAAATCATAGCCAACCACCATGAGAGATGAAGCGCAGCAACAAACACTAAATTTGATTCAAATGAAATCAGGCATATAAATAATCTTAGTAGCACACAGATGAACATAAATCATTTATAACCTCTGATTGCATACAAAGGATATTAAATGTGACTTTAAGGATGCAGTTTTTCATATTCGTACCTATCCTACGAGAAAAGTTCTTAAACCTCAATCTAAACGAAAGTTTAGATTGGCTTTTCACAATGGCACTAAACCACGGTGTCAAAGTCAAGGCCCGGGGGCTAAATCTGGCCCATCGTATCATTTTATTCGGCCCGCGAAAGCAAGTCAAGCATGTCAAGTGATGCTTGCTAAAGTGCCAACAAAAATGTCAAATTGTCCCATATAAACCACATTAACAGTCATTATTCTTGACTTCAGATTTGAAAACTAGTTATTCATGTACTCATTCACTGCCAGACATGCGCAAAAATGTGTCCGCTCCAGTGCCAGGGTTTTTGTCATTGTTTTTGTCATTGTCACTCAAATTGCAGGACCCACAAAATATTGACTTTTAGGACTACATAAACATTCACAGAATATTGACTTTTAGGACTACATAAATATTCAAAGCAATGTATGAAACCTTAGACTCTCTTCTTTCATCAGAATAATGAGTTTATTCCTAAATTATATGGGCCTAAAGTTATATGAGCTTGAAATGAGGGCGGCTGTCCAAAATACAATGCAGTACATACATATTGGTTTATATAGCGCTTTCACAACTGCTGAAGTTGGAACAAAGTGCCTATATAGAAAAAAGGGAAATGATGCCCAATTGTGGAACAGAGAAAAACATTGCCAGAGGCCATGTCCAGCCCTTCATCAGCACCCAAGCATGAAAAAACTAATTTGGGAATGGCGTTCTACGTCATATTTTGGATTCCGGAATAAATTTGTGAATGGCAGTGAATGAGTTAAATTGTTGTGATAACTTTTCCAAATTAATAACGGCCCCTGAGATGAAACCGTAACAACAATGTAGCCCGCGGCAAAAAAAAAACGAGTTTTACACCCTTGTACTAAATGATCAAAAAGTGGAAAAACTACCAAAAAGTCAATTGTCCTCAAGAATTTGCACAACAGCAGTCACAGCCATAGTGTTTTTTTTTTCTCTTTTATACGAAAACAGTTTATTGACTTCTCAACAACTGCCAACTGTACAGTCTTCAAGGATGACGACACCAATGCGAGTTTGAATGCGCTTACGTCGAGACAATTGTCGTGGAATATTATGAAATAGCTCCGAGAAAGAAAATTAGCATACGCCAACTGTCATATGTGCTGATGACGTTTACTTGCCACCGTAAGACTTGTATATCAGTCACAAAGCATTGAAAAAAAAAACAACAAAAACACCAGCAAGCAAGAAAAAGGAGCATTTAGACGGATGACTTTGTTGAACGAGGAAATGAAGCGTCACATCAACAGGCTGCGGAAAAAAAAATCAAGACCCAGCTGCTTCTATGTAAAAGCCATCAATCCTTCAGTAGATAATCCATTTGGATGTTATTGAAAGCAGAGTCCACAACGAGGTCTTCACCCAGTTGTTGTTTTTTTTCTTCCTCTTCCAGAGTTTGAGCAAAAAAGTAGTACAGACCAATGCTTTTCCTGCTTCCAGTCTGATCAAAAAAGATTTTTGGGGAATTATCCAACGCTAAAATCCATGGGTCAACCCTTTGTGTTAAAGCAAAATCCAGTGAAGGCGGAGGAGGAGGTTTTTCAGGGGGAGGGGTTAAATTTTTTTTTAAAAAAATCCAAATTAGATTTCTGTAAAGGTCAGCCAGCGCAACCATTGTGGGTGAAAAAGGGTGAAAAACAAGCTCCACGGGGGGGTTGTTGGTGTTGGTAAAGGGGGAGGAATTAGAATATCCTCTTACAAAGTCCTAATCTAATTTTCATTCCCAGAGGGAAAAGTAAAACACAGAACAAGAAAGAACCATCACAAGTGTAATTGGACACCCAAATATAAATCTATAAAAAGTCCTTTTTTTTCTTCTTTTAAACTCCATTATGTACACTTTTCACAGGACCTCCAATGAAAAAAAAATCCAGAGCGAAGCGCCGCTTCTTGCTGTGTCATGGAACTTTATTCCCACGTTAAAAATAAGAAGTCATATCCGAGAACCCCTCTCCCCGCGAGAGTGGCTGCCTTTCCAGCAGCTCATGTATTTTGTTTTTCTACTTTCATTCCTTTCATCACTTTGCTGCTGTGAAATGTACATTTCTCCACTGTGTGACTAATAAAGGCAAATCCACATCCAATCCAATCCGCTCACGCTGTACAAGTGAGTTGGATGAAGTCACAACACCCGAGGGTGGGGGGCCAGAAAAAAAAATCCACTTTGGTCTGACACTGCCAAACCTATTGGCTGTCTGTCCGTGAGGGGCGCTGCAGGCAACATCCACACCGTCTGCGGGGGGGTCGGGGGAGGGGGGGGGGGGGGCTGGGGAGTCCACGAACGAGGAACATGGCAGCCAAAGCGCTCAGTAGATGACTTCATAGACTGTGGCCTTCTTGTCACCAGAGCCCGTCACAATGTACTTGTCATCCGTGGAGATGTCACAGCTCAGGACAGATGAGGATTCCTTGGACTGCCAAGAAGAAAAAAAAACAAGGAAAAGCATTTCAGGCTGGGTTACGTCATTTTTAGTCGAGGGAGGGGAGATGGGGTGACGACAGATCGGATGGGGGGGGGGGGATTGTCAAGCGGAAGGAAGCCTGGCTTGCCTTTCCAAGCCACTTTTATTTGTTGAGTCAATAACTCGGCTTTCAGTGAAAGGGGAGCGGGACTGCGGTCGCGGTGACCTCCGTTCTTAGTTCAAATACGTACGTGCTTTTGGAGCAGAGACAGAAAGAAAATATTGATCGGCATACCTGGAATATGCTGGCGCCGTAGGGAGTCCTCCAAGCGTTCAGTAGGTTGTCCTTCCCAGTGCTAACAAACCATTTTCCTGTGAGGGAGGGCAGAGATTAATTCTATCTGACTTTAGGAAGCTGCTATTTGACTTTTTCTCATTGCACACTGACTTGTCGTTTATGCTAGTTAGGTCATATTTTGTGAAGCTGTAATCAGAATCAGAAAACCTTTATTCGTCCCACAATGGGGACATTTGCAACAATGGGGAAATGTGCAAATAATGGTGGGCAAATATACATTTTGGTAAATTAACAACTGCAGTTAATGAAGTGATGTGAAGCATGTTTTAATATTAATCTGTGGTTAAATTTTCTCTATTGTAGCATAAAACTAGTCCATGAAATTTATGTCTCCTCAATCTGATGTTATTTTAATACTGATTCATTTATGGCTTGATTTTGTAAAAAATCAAGTAATATGTGGCAAAAAGGACCTGGTAGATAAAACAATCAAAAATAAATTAATATAGAATAAAACAAAATAATAATGGCTTGAATTTGTTAAGGTTAATAAGTACATGACAAAGAGGAGCTGGTAGATTAAAAAAATACAAAATTAATTAATATAGAATAGAATAAAATTAAACCAAATAAAATAATTCCTGCTTGAATTTGTTAAAATTGAGAAATAAATGGAAAAGAGGATCTGGTAGATTAAAAAAAAATAGAACAGAATAAAATAATTATGGCTTTAACTGGTTAAAATTAGGAAATATGTGTCAAAAAGGACTTGGTAGATAAAAAATAAAACAATATAGAATAAAAAATAATAGAATATAAAACAAATAAAATAATATAGAATAGAATAAAAATAAATAATTATGGCTTTAATTTATTAAAATTAGGAAATATGTGGTAAAGAGGACCTGCTAGATAAAAACAAATAAAATAATATAGAATAGAATAAAATCAAAATAATTATGGCTTGAATTTGTTAAAAGTAAAATAAATATGTGGCAAAGAGGACCTGGAAGATAAAAAATATAATATAGAATGAAACAAATAAAATAATTATGGCTTTAATTTGTTAAAATTAAATACATGGCAAAGAAGACCTGGTAAATAAAAAAAATACAGATTAAATACCTATAGAATAGAATAAAATAAAATAGTTATGGCTTGAATTTGTTAAAAATTAAGAAATAGATTGCCAAGAGGACCTGGTAGATAAAAAAATATATAGAATAGAATAAAATAAAATAAAATAGCGATTGGGAAGTATCACAATGTGATTATTTTTGTAAATTATTCATCCCTATTTAACTCATTCACTGCCATTCACGAATTATTGGGGAATTGAAAGTATGACGTCGAACGCCATCCCAAATCATTTCGGGTTTTGTTTTTTGGAGTGGACACATTTTTGCACATGTCTGGCAGTGAATGAGATCAAATTATTTTTGACAATTGATTTTTCAATGGATTCAATATATGCCAAGGTCTCTCTTGCTTTTTTTTTGTGTGCGTTCATACCGCAGTAGGCAAACTTGAGGGAGAGTACGCAGCTCTCGTGCAGATGCAGCTGATACTTGTCTGGTTTGGAGTGATGCAACACTTCCACATTGCTGCTCTCCATACCCACAGCCAACCACTCGCCAGTCGGGCAGTAGCCGAGTGAGAAGATCTGCAAAGAAAATCGGCACGACAATTGAATCAACCAAAATTGCCTAATTGCGCCTTTTGTTTGCATTTCCGTACCTGCGAGGTGAAGTCGTGCTGCTGCAGCTGCCGCCCCTCCCTGAGATCCCAGGAGCGTACTGTGTTGTCTAAACCGCCTGTCCAGAGCTTCGTGCCGTCGTGGGATATGTCAATGCAGCTCGCGCCGTCCGTGTGACCCTGGAACTGCCTAGGAGCAAAATAAAAGGAAGGGAAAGATTAAAAAAGAAATCCGCTGTTTAGACATCTGTGTAGGCTACTCTAGGACTACGTCAGTATAGGAGTGGTCCATCGATGAAAATGTTTCTTCAGCTATCATCTGTACTTTTTAAAGGTATCGGACGTTTCGCTTCTCATCCGAGGAGCTTTGTCAGCGAACTCATGTCCAGAGGTGGAGGTGCCAGACCTTCTGCCTTGATATGTCCCTGCTCTAAGGTTGGGGGGGAGCAGAGGACTATTCCCTGAGGCGACACTGATTACTTCTATTGTCCTGACTGATTATGATCTATAACTGGCCCTGATTGCCTCATTTGCCCTGGTATCACCTCATCAATATGACTATGCCTACGTGGTAACGATCTAAGAATTCTTTTGTAAGCACGATCCAAATTGAACCTCACACCACCATGGCGATTTAGTGAAGGGTTTTGCTGTTTTGTAGAAATAGCTTCTTCTACTCCCCTTTCAAACCATCTATTTTTCGCTAAGATTTTAACCTCACTGTCGTCAAATGAGTGGTTGCTCGTTTTTAGGTATATATATATATATATATATATATATATATATATATATATATATATATATACAGATGACGGCTGAAGAAACCTTTTCATCCGCTGTTTAGAAGCTTTCTTCCCACCTGACAAGAGTTTGATTATGGAGATCCCACACGGCAATATTTCCATCACTACAGCAGGAGAAGCAGACTTTGGCGTCTGGGCTGATGGCTAAGGCGTAACACGCCGGCGCAGAGGAGGTGAGCTCAGCTTTGATCCGCGGCGTCTGAGAGGCCAGATCCCAGATGGTCAACGTGCTGGCCTCGCCTCCCACGATCAATGTGCGGCCATCGGGCAGCAGCTTACACGAGCGGATGTAGTTATCCCTGTTCTATTGCGCAAGGGACACAAAAGGCAATCAATGCGTGAGCCAGGCCAGGCGGCTTTGGGTGTGGAGTGGGGGGGGCGGGGGTATTTAGAAAGAAAAAAAAAGCAGGTGTCATAACAAATCAATATGAGTGCTTCTCAAACTAGGCTAGCTTCTAAACTAGCTACTAGGCTCTCTTTTCAACAGATATGTACGGTCACGATTCCTTTGTTGTGTTGATATTCTCCGTTAAATGTCGTGTAGTCGTTATCGCCTCCTTCCTACAAAAACGTTACGGTCGAGAGGGCGTATTATTGAACAAAAGCTAGCTTCTTCTTTTCTTTTTTTGTTAAAGTAAAGCTGTCAGCTGAGCGTGCGCGTGAGCGGGTGTGTCTGACGTGGGGCCCCCCCGCACGTAACAAAAGATCGTCCGACGGCTAACGGAAGGAATATTTTGTTAGAACAGCTCGTAGCTGTCAAAACAAACCAAAAAAAAATGGGGTTGTGAAAAGGCGCGCGATGAGTGAAGCGGGTGAATCAGCGGCACGGCATGCCTCACCAGACAGTCCAGTTGCGACACGGGACTTTTGCTGCCGGGTTGGCTGATATCCCAGATTTTCACACAGCCTTTGCCGCCCGTGTAGACGTGGCGGGTGGGGTTGCTAATGGTGACGGCGCACACCACCTCGCCGTGACTCAGCGTGTTGATCTGACGAGCGTGGCGCGGGATTCCGGGGCCGATCAGGGCGTCGGGCGGGAAAGGCACGGGCTGCATTTGGCCGTCGGCGCTCACGTGGAATGAATAAGCACTGGAGGGGAAACGGGAGGGGCTTTAAATTCATCGTTGACCTCACCTTACAAGGTGGGGGTTTAGCATTGCGACAATAAATAAGGTGCAGTACTTACGGTTTGCCTCCTGAAATGGAGGTGAGGCTCGCTTGAAGTCCGGGCGCTCTCATGTGGGTGTGGGGATCAAAACCCTGAAAGAGAAGTCAATGAAATAAACGATTAGCCGCAGTGAATAGGAACATTTCTGACTTTTTTGCTTGCTTCTAGACAGTCCAAAACAAAATTCAATTTTAGGTTTATTCATCACTTAGCTGCTGTGAAATGTAAATGTCTCCACTGTGAGACTAATGAAGGCAAATCCAATCCAATATCTGTTTTTCTGAAATCTAAAATAAACCAATAAATGTGCATCACTGATCAGTTTGGTAATATTTGTGCTTTGGACACATAAAAAAAGAAAATACTACTACAGATGCTTACCAACTTTCATTTGACGAACATTGAGTTACGAATAACATTTTTGCGGGTACAGTATGTCGGAAAATGTTTGGACAGAAATGCTGTATTGTGCGCCTTTTTCCGGGCGAGCTCGCTTGGAATTGGCTGCGTGGGGTATGTGGGCTGAGAGGAAATCCCCCATCCGAGTTGACGCTCCAGGAGGACGCGATGCATAACAAAAAGTAATGGCTGCTGGCATGTAATTCAGTCATTACGTACCAGTAGCTTCAGTAATGGCTTAGTGAAGACCCAAGGATATATGTCGTCGTACTACAGTAGGTGTGAATTTATTTTATGACTGTTAAAGCGTCTGTGTTTTATACTTCACCGTTCAGTGTTTGACATACATTCCATACAAAATATAGCACTGAAGCAACTTACAAACAAATTCACCTTACGAACAACCGCTCGGAATGTATCTCGTTCATAAGTTGGGGACCGTCTGTACTATGACAAAAATTAAGTAACTTGCTTGGTAAAACATTATCAATATGTCCTCTCCAGACATTCTGAGCCAAATTGTCAATTCAAGCATGTGAGTTACCATGGGTGAGCGTCCGTAAGCCGCTGCGGCTGCTGCGCTCATCTGAGGGGAAATGTGGAGACCGGCGTACATGCCGGGATTTGTCAAGCCGCCGTTCATTTCGTGATGACCCATCATGGCAAAAGGTGTGGGGTAGGAGCCCGCGATGGACAGAGGTGTACGCAAGGCTGGGGCAGCTGTAGACAAAAGGAAGCGGCGGTGCAGCGCGTTAGCGTGTGACGCGACGGCAGATTGAGCACAAATGGGGCGGGAAAGCCAAGTGGCGTTTTATGAGAGGGGGGGCAGAGATAGAGATAGAGATGGAGAGAGAGGGTGGGGATGAGAAATAGAGAGTGAAAGTGGTGAGAGGGAGAGAGCAAGACTGAGAGAGATTGGGGAGGGGGAGAGATAGGGAGAGGGGGGAGACAGAGATGGGGGGTGGTGGGGGGAGAAAGGGGGTTAAATGAGAGAGAGGGAGACAGAGAGAGATGAGAGAGAGAGGTGGGGGAGGGAAAGGGCGTAGAGAGGGAGACAGCGAGATATGGGGAGAGAGATGGACGTGAGGGGGAGAGAGGGCGAGAATGACAGAGAGAAAGAGGGAGAGAGAGAGAGAGAGAGAGAGAGAGAGAGGGGGGGGGGGATAAGAGCGAGACAGAGAGAGCGAGAGATGGGGAGATAGTGAGGGGTGAGAAAGAGAGCAAGCGATGGGGTGGGAGAGGGAGGTTCAGAAAGAGAGAGAGAGAGAGGGGTGAGGGAGAGTGAGTGAGACAAAGACAGATGGGGAGAGAGAAGTAGGAAGGAGAGAGAGAGAGAGAGAGAGAGAGAGAGAGAGAGAGAGAGAGAGAGAGAGAGAGAGAGAGAGAGAGAGAGAAGAGAGAGAGAGAGAGAGAGAGAGAGAGAGAGAGAGAGAGAGAGAGAGAGAGAGAGAGAGAGAGAGAGAGAGAGAGAGAGAGAGAGAGAGAGAATACCAGAGAGAGAGAGAGAGAGAGAGAGAGAGAGCAAGCGAGAGAGTGAGAGAGATGGGGAGGGTGAAGTAGGGAGGAGAAAGAGAGAGATAGAGAGAGGGGTGAGGGAGAGGGAGTGACACAAAGAGAGATGGGGAGAGAGAAGTAGGGAAGAGAGAGAGAGAGAGAGAGAGAGAGAGAGAGAGAGAGAGAGAGAGAGAGAGAGAGAGAGAGAGAGAGAGAGAGAGAGAGAGAGAGAGAGAGAGAGAGAGAATGCTACCCACCAAGAGCCTCCATGCCTGGTGGTTTGCCCAGGATGGGTCTGAGGCCAGGAGTGGAGCTGGTGCCAGGGGTGGGGGCATCATTTCTCGGGGTGGGGGTGTTGGATTTGAGGCCAGGCGTCGAGGATTTGTCATTCTGTCGAAGGAACGACGGCAGCGAGAGTGCGTTCACAATTTGGGCAGCATTCAGACTGGCCGATTTGAGAGCAAAGTGAACTTAATCCCGTCGAATTCTGACAACACTTGCAGTCCTGTACAGCCATCAACTGCTATTTATTCCAAAACCGATCACCGCCACAATGGGGGGGAGACACTTTTTATCCTTTTACTGCTTTAGCTTTCATCTTTCATTTGGGGGAGGGGGGTCAAATCTCAGAATGGTTAAATACATTGAGCTATTAACAGCGAAAACCCGACTGATCCTAATTCAGGACAATTTTATCCCCGATTTTTAGTCATGCACTTCAAGCCGAGACAGCGATTGGCCTAATCCACTGCCAAAAACGTCCTGCTTTTATTGGGACATCGGCACTTTTAAACCCCTTTTTCTGGCCGACTTTGAACCCGACGGGGCTGCAACCTTACGTGACTGAGTTCCTTGGCCTTGGAGGACGGGGTGCTTCCAGAGGACGCCACCGATGCGGGGCTGTTGGGTGTGTCCTTCTTGGGGGGGCGGGGCTTGTCAATGCCATTCTCGGGTGGCGAGTGGGCTGGGCTGGCCCGAGGCGTGGCGGGGTCCTTGAGAAAAGTGAACATTTCAATTTAGGATACGATACAATGCAATACATGATGATTTTTATTGCACGTTAACAACAGCTGAAGTTGGTATAAAAAGCGCTTAATATTGACAACTATCCTATGCAGGAAATAAAGCAGTCACAAAGATAGCAGAAAGCACCAAACTAAGACCAGGCTGGGCAATTGATTAATTTCTCAGCCTTGGAAGAGTTCATATTTGAGATAAAATGTACATTTTCTCAAACATGCCCCCCAGCAAAAATTTGTGACCCCCTCCCAAAAAAAAATCCCCCCACTCCATTCTTTAAACATTTTCCAAAAAAAAGAAGCAATGTAAGCTCACCTCATTGGAAACATCCACCACCAAATCATCACTTTTCTCCCCATCGCTGTCCTGTTGCGAGAAAGAGCACATGTGAGTTAGCGATAGAGGATATGCATAATGGAAGTTCATATTTAAAAGTTTCATGCTGTTGTACGCTTAGCTGGTCGAACACAAGGCCCACAATGGAAGCACAGACAATCTGTGCTCACTTTGATGTGAACAGACCCAGCCTGTTCAACAGTTATTCTCAAGTAACAAATCTAGCCTAGGGCAAAGGGAGAGTTTGGTACACCCCTGCACAGGAAGATATTCATTAGCCAGGGTACAAATCTATCAGTTCATGGAAAGGCTACTCATTAAAATGTCTACGTTCTGTTGGTTCTTGTACCAGGGGACGACTTGGAGGGATGTCCATGGGTGTGATATTCAAAAAACAAAGGTTGTGTTTTACTAATGCAATCACTTGAATTTTCATGTACTATCAAGAGTGAACATTTGTGAGCAGCAGAATGGCTTCATGCCAAAAAAGAAAAAGAGTACAAAAGATGCAGTGTTTGTTTTAAGAATGCTGATAGAGAAGTACAGAGAAGGTCAGAAGGAATTGCATTGTGTCTTTGTAGATCTGGGGAAGGCGTATGGCAGGGTGCCCAGAGAAGAGCTGTCGTATTGCATGGGGAATTCTGGGGTGACGGAAAAGTATGTCAGAGCGGTGCAAGACATGTATCATGACTGTAAGACAGTTGTGAGGTGTGCTGTCGGTGTGACTGAGGAATTCAAGGTGGAGGTAGGACTCCACCAGGGGTCAGCTCTGAGCCCCTTCTTATTTGCTATGGTGATGGACAGGCTGACAGACGATGTTAGACAAGAATCTCCTTGGACCATGATGTTTGCAGATGACATGATCTATAGCGAGAACAGGGAATAGGTGGGGGAGAAACTAGAGATGTGGAGATATGCCCTGGAAAGGAGAGGAATGAAGATAAATCATAGCAAGACAGAATATATGCGTGTGAATGAGAGGGATCCAAGCGCAACAGTGATGTTACAAGGAGAAGAGATCAAGAAGGAGGAGGATTTTAAGTACTTGGGGTCAACTGTCCAGAGCAATGGAGAGTGTGGAAAAGAGGTGAAGAAGCGTGTCCAGGCAGGCTGGAACGGCTGGACAAAACCGCCAGGTGTGATGTGTGATAGAAGGGTTTCAGACCAGCCATGATGTTTGGACTGGAGACAATGCCACTGAAGAAAAGACAGGAAGCAGAGCTGGAGTTAGCAGAGCTGAAGATGTTGAGGTTTTCTTTGGGAGTGACCAGGTTGGATCGGATCAGGAATGAGTACATTAGAGGGACAACTCATATTAGAGCAGGGGTCTCAAACTCCGGTCCTCGAGGGCAGCAGGCCTACATGTTTTCCAAGTCTCCCTGTTGCAACACACCTGTTGTAACACAGCCTCAGGTGCGTTGCAACAGGGAGACTTGGAAAAGATGTCGGACTGTGGCCCTCGAGGACCGGAGTTTGAGACCCCTGTATTAGAAGCTTTGGAGAGAAAGTCAGAGAGGCCAGACTGAGATGGTTTGGACATGTCCAGAGGAGAGAGAGCGACTATATCAGACGTATATCGGTAGAAGGACGCTGAGCCTTGAACTGCCAGGCAGGAGACCGAGAGGAAGACTGAAGAGGAGGTTTATGGATGTGGTCAAAGAGGATCTGAAGGTAGCTGGTGTGAGAGAAGAGGATGCACAAAATCGGGTTAGATGGAGGACAATGATTGGTTGTGGCGACCCCTGAAGGGAAAAGCCGAAAGGAAAAGAAGAAGATCAATAAAAAGCTTGGCAGGGGCTGCAGAGGTCAGGTGGCAGTCGACAAGCCCACCCATAGTGGCTTCATGAAAATTGAAAAGGACAAACTTTCTGTGTTCCAGCCTTTGTTCAAACTGTCCGAGCAAACATCTCAGACAGTTAACAAATAAATATTTGATGAGCATCGTCACTTTTTTTCAGTTAACGTACATATCTGCTCATGCTGTCCTTCTCCTCCACTTTCCGTTTCTTGGAGTCCAAACTGTAGTCTGAGGAACTGCGGTGTTTCTCGCTAGCTGTGCGTAAGCTTTCGGATGGCGATATTGAGTTATTCTGAAAGCAGAAAGGCAAACAAAGGCTTTATTAGCTTTTCATCTACCAGTGAATCATTCTTTTGTTACAAGTTGCTCACAGGGAAGACACCCTGTGCCAAGGCAAACACTAAAAGTGTTTCATTTGCGCAATTATGGATGCCGCAGACTCTTAAAATGCAGCTGTGAACCAGCACCAAAGGGTACCCTGACACCAGCCAAGCACAATCTCTCTCTCACACACACACACACACACGCGCACACACACACACACACACACACACACACACACACACACACACACACTCACACACACACACACTAGCTTGTCTCTAGCCACACAACAGAACGGGCCATTATCTTGAACTGAAAGGAGGATGGCTTGTTTTCTAAGCCGGGTGGGGTGGGTGGAGGGGCACTCCCTCCTCCTCAGAGCTGGACAACAAACAACCACACGGTGACATGAGCAGAGTGTTGTGGCTGAACAGAGGGCCTTTTCTCTGCCGTCATTCAGGCTAAGCGTGAGAGCGAGAATGTGGATGTGGCGGCCATTGATTGCCGCGCCGCGCTCGGGCGCCGTGTCAGTTCGGCCTTTTGAGGCGGAAAGACAACCTCGGCGTTGCCAGCGGGTACGACACCGTGGGACAGAGGTCGGTGCTTCTCGGGGGAGCCCGCGCGCCCACACTAGCATTAGACGGCGCACTCCAGACGGCAACTGAATGGGAGGAACTGGCTGGAGTCCATCCCCACACCCCCCTCGATTCACCGTGTGGAACAAAAGCTATAATGTGGACAAGTCAGCGGCAAGCTAAAGAAGTGAACAATGACCGACAGACAAGCAGCCCGGGCAAAAAGCCACGGTCTGGATAATGACTGACCTTTAAAGGGATGCTTAGCGTGACTCATTAACCAAAGTCACCACTGGGCTATCAAATGACCTCGGACGAGAGTGCAGAAACAAACAAAAACAAAACAAAAAAAACTCCCGCTAATCATCTCAGGAGGGACATTTCTTCAGACATGACTGAACCCATTGAGGCGAGCGGGCCTAGCGAAACTCAATCTCGCCCACACATCGCAAGCCATCAGCCATCACGGCCATTCAAATCAAATGCTCGGGAAGGTCCGCCCACGAGGAAATCAAAACACTTTCCCATTTGTGCCTCAAAATATTCATCGCGTGCCAAGCGGGAGGGGGAACGAGTTGGTAAACAGAAGGGAGAGACAATGGGAAGGATCAAATAAATCCTTTAAGACAAGAGTGTCAAACTCATTTTTTTTGGCGCGGGGCCCACATTGTAGTTACGGTTTTCGCTCAGGGGGCTCTTATGAATTTGGGGAAGCTATTAGAATGTTTAATCCCCTCCAAACATTGCATGTAGAGGGCACAACAAATCAATGAATAAATAGTTTTCAATTTTGAAGTAAAAAATAATACATTTTATTTATAAGCGCCTTTCAAAGCTCTCAAGGACACTTTACAATCACAAAACAGGCACATAATTAAAACCACAGCTACAATTATGAATAGAAATACAGTGACACCTTGGTTTTCGACCATAATCCCTTCTATAAACCTGTTCGAAAACCAATTTGTTCGAAAACCGAAACATCACTTTGCATAATAATCAATGGAAATATTTTTAACCCATTTCAACTGTAGAAAATGACTGTTCAAAACCACTTTAAAAACTATTTTACAGCATGAATTGGATAAACATGTAATAATTGAGTAGGTCATTTGCAAAATACTATAAAAACAAATTGTAATACGTATGTTTTATCGTCACCAATTTAAATATAATTGGAATATAAAAGCATCTCTCTCGCATCCATTTTCTATAGGTTGTTTGTACATCCTTGATATCCGTCTATTTCATCTCTTCCAGCTCCACCGGGAGGAACCCAAGTCGCTCCCAGCCCAGCTGCAAGAGTCCATCCGGGCCGTCTCCACCTCCCGAGCACCTCGAGTTTACAGAATTGCACTGAACTTTATGGAGGGGTCACCATGAGGAAAGTAAGAGTCCATTAAATCTATGAATAGAGATTTTTCCCTCCTTCTCCCTCAATCTTTCAACATTGTGAGCTATTTTCTATCTTGCTTGCTCTGATTACAGTCGCAGGTGAGGTGGAACCTGTCGCTGTTGATTCAAGCAAGAGGTCAGGAATGTTTGCCAAAGCACAACGGTTGATGATTCGGGAATATTTTCTATTATTTATAGTCTTCAATTAACTTACAGTAACTCATTCACTGCCAGTTGATGTGCAAAATGTGTCCACTCCAGTGCCAGGGTTTTTATCACTGTCACTCGAATTCCAGGACCCAAAGAATATTGAGTTTTAGGACTACATAAACATTCTATAAAGCGTTAGAAACCTTGGACTATCTTCTTTCATCAGAAAAAAAAGAGTTAATTCCTAAATTATAAGGATCTGCAGTTATATGAGCTTGAAATGAAGGTGGCTGTCCAAAATACAATGCAATACATACAAATTGGTTTTTAATGCGCTTTAACAGCAGCTGAAGTTGGAAAAAGCGCTCACATGGACAAAAGGGAAATGCTGCCCCTTGTGGAAAAAAAAACATTCCCAGAGGCCATGGCCAGCACTTTATCGGCACCCAAACATGAAAGAACAAAAAACGAACAAATTCGAGAATGGCGCTCAACGTCATATTTTCAATGGGCAAATAAATTTGTGAATGGCAATGAATGAGTTAAAGACAGTACAGCATAAGATTGATTATTAAACATTCTGGTTTACTGACATTTTTTTAATGGCTAATGGGCCATTATTTTCAGTCTGTGAATAGCATCAGCGTGGCTGCGGAAGGTTCGGAATTTGAAGCTTTGATTAGCTCCTTTCAGACTGTCAGGGAATGTTTGAGAACAGGGTGGCCAAACAAATGACGAGTAACTCGAAATTTCAATTTGTCTGGGGAAAAACTTCACAGAGCCCTAATTCTTAACTCCAACCACATAATTTGGAGAAAGACATGTTAAGCACATTAGTGTGCTACCAATGAAAAACAAAAAGCGACAAAGCTAATGCAGAGGATGGAAAAAGTCATTGTTGCTTTCACACTCACCGTGCTCTCTGTGCGGCAAACATGGCCATGGCGGTCATAACGAGGAAGATGAAGTCAAGCATGAGAAAGAAGGAAAAGAAACCAGTTAGCGTATCATAACAGACACCCCCTTACATATCCCCACCCTGTGTGAGAATCAACTTGAGGGCATGAGGCCTCACTTATCGGTTTGCTAAAGCTGTTGAATAGCGTATGCAGTCACGGGCTGGGAATGTATCAGCTCATTACCTCGACAGAATGTGAACAGACAGGATGTGCTCAACACCTAAGGGCCCCGCGACTGCTCTACAGAGACGGAGGAGCGCCTCCGCCATGAGATGTTATACCCTTGTTGAACATCCAACACAGCTGTCGCAACATTCGGCTACACGTTGGCGTGTGGCTAATTGGAGCTCACCTCTGTGTTCCAGATCGTGATGGTTCTTCTCGTCCTTTACCGGAAGGTGGGCTTGGCCGCCGAGGGCTCCGAGAGCGAGCAGGCCCGATCCTGATCCCGCCACGGGAGGGATGCCGGGAGGTTGCAGTCCAGAAGGGTGCGGGGGCAGTTGGATGGGAGGCCCGTGAGCGGCATGGGAGAGGTGCTGAGCCTGCAGCTGCTGCTGCTGAGAAACCAAACGCAAGACACCAAGTGGGTCAGAGGGAAAAGGCGAGTCGAGAACACGTACTAAACAGCACTAAGGCTGATCTGTTGATGATCTCAACACATTGACGCTTTCTATTACCGTCGGCATCGGAATGTCACTCTGGGCGGAGTTATTTCGGGACTGTGCCAACCGTAGCTTTGCACCCATGAAAGTAGCAACGTTGACCTGTGTTCACCAACCGACACCCCATCCTCCTTTTTTAAAACTAAACCGCATGTATAAAGTCCGACCCGGGGGCCAAATGTGGTCCGTGGTCAATTGTCATCCGGCCCGCAGCCTCCGTCATCAAATCAATAATGTCCGGCCCGCATGTAGAATTCATCCATTGGGCAGCAGCGCTGTTTCCTGCCTGTGATAAGCTGCCATCTAGAGGCTCGATTAGGAACAGCAAATTCGGATACGAGTACCATATTTTCCCGGTGTATACGGCGCACCCAAAAGCCTTGATTTTCTTCAAAAGATGACCCTGCACCTTATATGCAGGTGCGCCTTATATGTGAAGTAATATTGAGCCACAATAAGTCCCCCGTAGAAGAAGTACTGCATAACCCCGGCCTCTACTGTAGCGTCTTATAATGTGGTGTGCCTTATATTTGGAAAACCTTTATATACTTGTATATTATATTTGGAAAAGTTTTTTATTTCATTAAAGGTGCGCCTTATAGTCCGGTGTGCCTTGTATCTGGAAAACTTTTCAAAATACATCATTCATAGGGGGTGCGCCTTATACTCCGGTGCACATTATTCATCGGAAAATACAATATTTAAGTATTTGTAAAACTTTTTTCATTCATTGAAGGTGTGCCGTATAGTCCAGTGCGCCTTATAAATATGTAAGACGCACCTTACATATGGAATACGTTTGAAAATACACCATTAATTGGGGGTGTGCCTTATACTACAGTGCACCTTATACATCAGAAAATACAGTATTCATGTATTTGTAGACCTTTTTTTTCATTCATTGAAGGTGCGCCTTATAGTCCGGTGCGCTTTATATCTGTAAAAAGCTTGAAAATACATCATTCATTGGGGTTGTGCCTTATACTCCAGTGAGCCACATACATCGGAAAATACGGTAATTGACTAAATGAGGGATCCAATTTTCCAAAATGGCGATGTTCAATCATTTTCTAAAATGGCGACTAACAACAAAAGAACAATTACATCTGTTCAACTATGACAAAAAGTTAATTAGTATTAAAAAGGGTGAAGTGAAATGAATATTCAATTTCAATATTCAAAGTCAATCCAATTTTGATATGCATGACTCAAAAGAACCAAAACACATGCTTAAGATAGATGAAATTAAATTAAAAAAGCAAATGTAAAACACAGAATGGCTCGCTGAAATATATTTCAATTAATTGCTGCTATTATGCAAAGAACGTCCGACAAAGTTGGCCCACCCCGACATTTTTTAACACACCAAATCTGGCTCCCTTTTGCAAAAAGTTTGGACACCCCTGAACTAATCTAATGCACGAGACTTGGGGGAACACAGCGCTTGATTGTGCTACAGGAGCAGCATCTCGAATGAAAGAAGCGGTAACGTCAAAGAGCCACTTTGAGTCGACCTGCACTTAATGCAGAGTAAACATTTCAGGTAAACTCATGCACAGCAGCATCGCAGCACTTAACGCTCCTCTGCGCCACCCGTGAGAAATCCTCTTTCGCAACGCGAGGATGTGTAGGAATCTGTCAGCCTGCAGTTTAAACAACAACCTGATTTTAACCCCCTCCACCCAAAAAAAAAAAAAAACAACAAAAAAAACTTCCAAGCAGCCTCTTCTTACCCCCATCATATTCATGTTCCCGGATTAACAGAACATGAATCATTTGCACAGGCACACTTAAAAAAAAACAGAATCGCTAAGTGCCAAGAGTTGGCACTGCAGCCGTCTCACTTGGAGTGTTTGGAGTGTGCGTTTTGTGTGTGTGGCGGGTCCCACGCTGGCACTCACTCAACCCTCCCATATTCACCATCAATATTTGAGAGGCACAGGGAAATGGATGGGAGTTAAAAGCCCCGTAGCATGGAAGTAAGCAGTTTAAAGCAAGGTTAAATAATACTTAGCTGAGACACCAATAAAAAAACATCAGCAATTTATTACCCGTCTGTGAGCCAGTTGAATAATTCAGTCGCCCTTATGACGCATGCCTCCTCGCTTTTACAAGAATGGCTTCAATCAGCTGCCATTATCGCCACTTGACCAATATCGGGAATTAAAGATCGGGGAGGTGGGACAACACACCGTCTATGTTTTTTGTGTGTGTTAATTGCTTCATTCGTTCTGGAAATTTGAGAGGCCTGCATTGGGGAAATGGACAACCAAAATAATAACACTATTTCCCGGTGTATATGCACACCCCAAATGAATGATGTATGTTCAAACTTTCTATATATTAAATAAATGAATGAAAAAAGTTGTACTAATTAAATACATAATTACCGTATTTTCCGGTGTATAAGGTGCACAAGAGTATAAGGCGCACCCCCAATGAATGGTGCGATTTCAAACTTTTTCCATATATGAGACGCACCGGACTATAAGGCACACCTTCAATGAATGAAAAAAAGTTTTACAAATCAAATATATAAATGCCGCACTTGACGGTGTATAAGTCGCACCAGATTATGAGGCACACCGCCAATGAATGGTGTATGTTCAAACTTATTCCATAGATAAGGACTATACACCCTTCAATGAGTGAAAAAAGGTTTTTAAAATATACAAATACAGTATTTGCCTGTTTATAAATTGCACCAAAGTATAAGGGGCACCCACAATGAATGGTGTATTTTCAAACTTTTTCCATAGATAAGACGCACCTTCAAAGAATGAAGAAACTTTTCCAAATATAACATATAAATATATAAACGTTTTCCAAATATCACCACATTATACAGCGCTACAGTAGAGGCTGGGATTATGCATAACTTCTTCTATGGGTAGAAATGGAGTCAGTGGCTGCTGGCAGTAGTTGCGAGACCTGTTGTAGCTCATTATTACTTCACATATAAGGCGTACCTACGTATAAGGTGCAGGGTCATCTATTGCAGAAAATCAAGGCTTTTGGGTGCACCTTATTTACTGGAAAATACGGTATCAAAAAGTTACTTCACAAATAATGTGCACCTGCGTCTAAGGCGCAGGGTCATCTTTTGAAAGAAAAATGGCCTTTGAGTGGGCCTTATTACATTGGAAAATACTGTAATTTAAGAGAGCAAGTGTGTTATAATATTGTGTCCATGAGGGGAAATAAGGGTCGGGGGGTGGGGGGTCTTGGGGGGATCCCTTCTCATTGTGTTTAATGAGCCACCAATGGCTAATATGCATGGCTGATCAGCAAGAGTCCTCATTAGATGACCAGAAATGAGGACAATAATAAATGGAGTGTGTTTGGTTTCTTCAGGAAAAAGACCTACATTTTTTTCCACACTGTAAGGCCCACCTAAAAGTCTTCAAAATTAAAAAAAACACAGTACGCCTTACAATCCAGTGCGCCTTATATATGGAAAATGTTTTAAAACATGCCATTAACTCATTCACTGACAGACATGCAAAAATGTGTCCAGTCCAGTGCCAGGGTTTTTATCATTGTCACTCGAATTCCAGTACCCACAGGATATTGAGTTTTAGGAATACTGAAGCATTCAATGCAGCGCAAAAAAAACATTAGACTCTCTGCTTTCACAAGAAAAAAAGAGTTCATTCCTAAATTATATGGGTGTGGAGTTATTTGAGCTTGAAATGAGGGCGGCTGTCCAAAATACAATTCAATACATACATACTGGTTTATATAACGCGTTAACAACAGCTGAAGCTAATACAAAGCGCTAACATGGAAAAAAGGGAAATGCTGCCCCCTTGTAGAAAGGAAAAAAACACTGCCAGATGCCATGCCCAGCGCTTTATCAGCACCCAAACAAGAAAAACAACAAACCCGAACCAATTCGGGAATGGCGCTCAACGTCATAATAACGGTACTTTTTTTCGCATCCGACAAAATGCCAAGTTTTCGCCTGATTCAACCTGACAGCTTTCTGGCGCATACTGTATATTGCACTACCTTCCGGTTCTGGGTGCATGCGCAAAAACACAGCCGTCATTCAGTTTACAATCAATTAAAAAGACATTTGCACATATTTCAGGAAAAGTACATCCGGGCTTAGTTGACATTTAGTCTATTAGGAACTCAAACCGGAACCACTCGCAGCCATCTCGACACGCGCGTCTGCCCTACTTGCATCCTATTAATGGCCCTGAGCAGCATCAATAAGGCATGCAAGCCATCTCCTGAAGGCTGCCTGGCATGCTCTTTCACCCGACCTCACTTTACAATATGCATGAGGATTTTGGCAATGCCTTGCAGAGCTTCTCCTCAATGAATAACAGATGGGAAGGTAAAACATACAGTAAGCTACATCACCAACTCTTGCACCAGGAGCGGCCAGCGGGTCATGGGCGGGCAGGCCAGAATACTTCATAATACTTGATAATATAAATAGCACTGAAAATTATTATGTAAGTACCAACACCAGGTATCCTAATGGGCTGATAGCGGGCTGATTTCAAGGTATCGAGGAGTAAATGTTTCTTGATACCAGCCATTGATATTTCTGTCAGAAATATGTTTTTCTCTTATTCACTGCCATTAACAAATTTATTCAGGAATTGAAAATATGATGAATATGTAGAGCGCCATTTTCGAATTTGTTTGGGTTTTGTTTGTTTTTGTTTTGTCATGCTTGGGTGCTGATAAAGCGCTGGCCGTGACCTCTGGCAATGTTTCTTCTTTTTCACAAGGGGGCAGCATTTTTTTACCCACGATAGCGCTCTGTTCCAGCTTTAGCTGTTGATAAAGTGCTCTTTAAACCAATATGTCTGTGTAAGCTCTCAGTCGTACAGGAGTGGTCCATTGATGAGAAGGTTTCTTCAGCCGTCATCTGTACTTGTTTCAAGGAGTCGGACGTTTCGCTTCTTATCCAAGATGCTTCTTCAGCGAACTAAAGTCTTACTGGTAGTTTCGGCCTTATATATATCCCTACTGTCCAGACGTGGCGGTGTCGGACTCTGCTGTGATAGGTCCCTGCTCTCGGGTTGAGGTGAACAGAGGACTACTCCCTGCGGCTCCACTGATTGCTTCTATTGACCTGACAGTCGACTAGCCTGATTGCCCTATTTGCTCTGGTATCACCTCATCAGCATAACTAATCCTATGTTGCCTAAGCAGTCTGTTGTGCGATACATCCGACACCTTCAAAGAAGTACAGATGACGGCTGAAGAAACCTTTTCATCGCTTCTTCCCCCAAGCCATTAACTCTTTGAACTCTTTCAACAGTTGCCCAAATGGAACTGTATAGTGCCACTTAGCAATTTTTTGATGATGATACTAGTGCAGTGTGTTCTACTCGAAACAAATTCCTTGGGTGTTCTACATACTTGGCAATAAAGACGATTCTGATTCACCAATATGTATGTACAGTAAAGTCTTGTGATATCGATATTCTCGGGAGTCGGAAAAAATATCGATATAACCGGACTATCGATATATCCGATCCTGCGGCATGTAAATTTTCTCCTTGCGTTCATAGAAATAGTATCGTAATAAGCAGTAATAGTAGTAGTAATAGTAATAAGTACTATCAATATAACCGATATCGATATAACGATATTTTACGTATTGCATTGTATCTTGGACAGCCGCCCTCATTTCCAGCTCATATAACCCCAGACCCATAAAATGTAGGAATTAACTCTTTCTTTCTGATGAAAGAAGAGTATCTAAGGTTTTTAATGCTGTATAGAATGTTTATATAGTCCTAAAACTCAATATTCTGTGGGTCCTGGAGTTTGAGTGAAAATGACAAAAACCCCGGCACTGGAGTGGACACATTTTTAAACGTCTGGCAATGAATGAGTTAACAGTGAAGTGAAATTCACTCAAAGGTTCTCAAAGTGTGTTTTGTGTCTCTAACTAACGACGAGGAAATACTCCTTCCGGGATCCCTTTTGATCCCAAACAATCACAATCAAAGATGCAGAACAATCACCTGTGACCACGGCACCTTCACACTGAATCCACGACGCAAAGAGTCAAGGCTGTACGGCGGTTAAAGCGGCGTAGCTACGGATCAGTTCTGTTTCATCGACACCAAGCACCCTTGCCGAAGTGTAGTAAAACATCTGGCTGAGTGCAACGGGGATAAAAATCCATTGTCTCAAGACACTCACTGAGAAAAAATGCATCCAAAAGTCCCCCGAGGAGGTATCAATTGAATTCCAATAGGTGTCTCCAATCATCCAATCAGCCTACGCGGCCGAGCGGCCGGCCTACGCTAAAGACTCTGCGAGTGCAGTCGATCATTGACGGCGGGGAAGGTGAAACCAATCACGGCAGCGGTGGGAGACTGCTGCTGATCAATGAGGAACAGATGTTGTTTTGAAGGCTGCAATGGATGCAGTGCCTCCCCCATATGCGGAGGAGTCGTGGATGGCCCTATTGCCGCGTGCGTCGTGTTAGCTTCAGCCTGCCTGCGTTTGTCATCAACCCCTCCGCACCCCCTCAGCCTTTTTCATTCCCACCGCTATCCAGGTCAGCAGTGAAGGACGAGGCTCCTCGTTAAAACCTTAACCAATTATAGCAATAGCGGCTGAGAGGAGGATTCTCAAGAGCGCTCAGGCTCTCATTTATAAACGCACAACAAGGCAGTGAAGATGCCACAGAGACCGAAGTGGGAGTTCAGAGCTCCACTTGTAGTTAATGCAGCTCTGGAATTTATCCAGAAACATCAATACGTAAATAAATATGTTCTGGGGCTGCGTGAAATTGACAAAAAAAAAAATGCGCGATGGACACAGAGAAGAGACATAGAGACAGCTATATAGACAGAGCGATAGATGAAAGACAGACAGAAAGACAGCTAGATAGACAGAGAGACAGAGAGAGAGAGAGACAGACAGACAGAGAGAGAGAGAGAGAGACAGACAGACAGACAGTGAGATAGATAGATAGATAGATAGATAGATAGATAGATAGATAGATAGATAGATAGATAGATAGATAGATAGATAGATAGATAGATAGATAGATAGATAGATAGATAGATAGATAGATAGATAGATAGATAAAGAGTGATAGACAGAGAGAGAGACAGAGAGACAGAGAGACACACAGGTAATTAGACAGACAGGTAGTTAGACAAAGAGATAGGTAATTAGGCAGACAGCGAGATAGACAGCCAGACAAACAGAAAGACAGATAGATAAGACCGACAGACAGAGAGAGGTAGATAGGCAGATAGACATACAGAAAGACAGCTAGATAAACAGATAGATCGCAGCAAATAGTTTCAAAAGGCATAGCATCAACAGTAGCTGACATAGAATACATGAATAGCATTCACAAACATGTCTTTTGCCTGCTAGGCACAAACCAAAATGTATTTTTTTCTTATAAAAAAATGAATAAAAGGGGGTACACACGGTGAGAGGCAGATTGGGAAGTCCACGTACCCCGATGATGGCATTCAGCTCAGTCATAGTGACCTGCTTTGCCCGTTCCACCGCCTGAGCAACCTGCTGTTGGTGCTGTGGGACGACATGAACACACAAGCATGAGAACCCGGAATAACTCAAATAGATACAAGGCTAGGTAGCTAACCAATCGATATTTTCATAACAAGAAGAAACTATATGCTCTGCCTGGATGTAATTAACCGGTTTCAGAATTTCTTGAATGCGAATTGGAACAATCATGTTTTATCAACTCACAATTTGACTGGTCGGGATTGTTATCAGGTAAAGCAGAGCTGATCATTTCAATTGGGAGTGTTGGACTTTAAAACAGTGCCTTGTACAGTAAAACATCTTGATAATAAAATTCGGGAGACAGAATGAATTCATTGAATTAATCTGAAATTAATCATAATTTATTTGAAATTAGGGCTGCAAACAAACAAAAGCTCGACCAGCAATGTTCGACGGATGTTCCAACCGCATACTCAGTCTAAAGTGGTACAATCTAGGCATCAAGTATGTCAAAAGTGTACCATGACGGCATTTTCGAGGGCCTCCATTCACATCTTACCTCTTGCGACAGGAAAGGCATAATTTGAGCTAAAATAGCATTGAGCCGTTTGGCAATCTCCGTCTGAAAGACAAGAGAAGGAGCACAAAACAAAGGAGACGTGAAACGAGGAGACAGACAGTGGCTTGGCCTAACTCCGCCTTTAATGTTTACGCCGATTAAGTCAATTACAGCGGCAATCAGAACTGCTTGACTCAACATCCTCTAAACAGCGTGATATTGATATTTGAAAGATTTAAAACATTAGGCGGGCCCAAGGGGTGGGGGGGGGGGGTGGTGTGCACAGCTGTGCCGAGAGTGCACTCCACGCTAAACGGATATGAGGCGGCAGCCAGGCAGAGTGCTGCCGGATTGAGAGGATCCTCTCTCGCCGGAGAGTGCGCCGTCCCGCACTTAACCTCCATGTTCGACCGCATTCCCGCAAAGTGCCCCCCCTCCATCCGAAATTTGTTGCTTACATGTGACATTTCGGGCACTGTGTAAGAAATGACTAAGAGAAACGACCTCAAGCGGAAGACACGATAAACTTAGCAATGCTACGGGAGGCGATGCTCCCTTTTTCGTGCTCCATTTAATGGTGAAAAGCCAATGCGACCCCCCCCCCCTCCACCGCAGAGGCTCTGCCTCCGTTCCTCCGCCTGTCTCGCAAGCGCCATGGCAACGGCTGCAGCCCTCGCCCTATCTTGCTGGGATCATTATGCAAATGGTACCTCTCCTTGACCGTAACAGGCTTTAAAATCATATTACGTGCTTGGAGGCAGGTCATTAAATTGAATTTTCGGCCTGTCGATCACATGAATAGTGCAAAATGAATGCTGGGTTGAAAAAAAATGAGAGGGAGAGAGAAAGAGAGGGCCAATGGAGAGAGGAGGAGGTGTGCAGAAGGGGATTGAAGGGGGCGTCATCCATTCCCCCCACCCCCTTTGTAAAAACACTGCACAGCTGGCTTGCTCTGCCTGCTCTTTTCTTCCAGGGATGGAAGATGAGAGTGTTCAGGTTCAAGCTCTGCACTGAGAGCAGAAAAATAACAGTGCCAAAGCTACATCATCTATGGAATTTATGAGCTGCAGTTCATTCCAGGGCCACTGCGGAACACAAACACATCACAGGGATTTGCTACAATTTTTCATTTGGAGCAACGTACGCGCGCGCGCGAGTGCACATCCACGTGCAAAAAAGAAATGTACTATGCGGGACCGCCAGCTTATTTATGACACATGGCAGAAATGCCAGGCTGTTTTGGCAGCCTGATGTATTACCTCGGAGCAGCCCCAGAGAGATTGGGGAGTAATGTGCAACACAACGAGATCCGCTGACCCAAGCTGCAACATGAAGAGCCACTTAGCTTGGCCAGCCAGATGAAAATATAGGATTTTTGGGGGGGTGGGTTGGAGGCTTTATCTTGTTCATCAATGTGTTGTTTTTTTTACATACATGTTTTTTCATGTACAGCACTGGTGTCAAAGTCAAGGCCCGGGGGCCAAATCTGGCCTGCCACGGCATTTTACTCAGCCCGCGAAAGCAAATGACGCAGGTCAAGTGCCATGATGCTTGCTAAAGAGCATAATTTCTAATTGTAAAACACAAGAACAGTCATTATTTTTTACTCCAAATTTGAAAACGAGTTATTCATTTATTTGCTGGGTGCTCAATATGTGGAGGGGATTCGAGCATTCTAATGGCTTACCCAAATTCATAACGTCCCCCGAGAGGAAACCGGAATGACAATATGGCCCGCGACAAAAAATGACTGACACCCTGGTTGTCCAGCGACAGAAAGTTGATTGTATTTCGACCTCAAACACCATCCCAATTCAAATTGCAGTGTCATTAATCCATTCACCGCCATTCGCGAATTTATTCGGGAATTGAAAATATGACGTGGAGCGCTATTCCGAGATTTGTTCGGGGGTTTGGTTTTTCTTGTTTAGATGCCAATAAAGCGCTGGTCAGATCCCTGGTAATCTTTTTTTCCTTCCACGAGGGGGCAGCATTTGCCCTTTTGTGCACCTGCCCCATTTCAACCTCATATAACTCCAGACTCATAACATAGGAATTAACTCATTTCTTCTGATGAAAGAAGAGAGTTTATGGTTCCTTACGCTGCATTGAATGTTTATGTAGTCCGAAAACTTAATCTTCTCTGGCTCCTGGAATTCGAGTAAAAATGACAAAAACCCTGGCACTGCAGTGGACACATTTTTGCACATTGTCTGGCAGTGAATGAGTTAATAGCAACAAAGTCGGCAATCCTAGTCTGGTTAATTTCTTCAGAAGTGAAATCCCCATGTTTACATGCCATTGTTTCATAAAACAAATAAATAGAAGTGACACCGCCGTTTAGTCTGCCTATGTTTTGTAATCTGATTTAGCATTTCACTGATATGTTTTTATGCCACTTTTGATTTGGAGAAATTTGCATAGTTCTCATAGTGAACTTTTTAAAGAAAAAAACACCAGTGAGCCAAACTGCTTGTTGAGTTAATGCTAATTGAAGTAGATAAATAAGATGTCTTTCTTATTAAATTAGTTAATTTGCTTTTGTCTGAGCTAATGGATGCCTGATCCAGGACACCCAAAAACATTGATGCATGATGAATCAGATTATGTTTATTCTATTATAGATTAATGTACTACTCACATAAAGATCAGAATATTTTACTTTAGGGTGAAAGTTCAGAATTGGCCTAAAATGCAATGAAGCCTTTCCAGGTGAACTTAACTCATTCACAACCAGACCTGCAAAAATGTGTCCGCTCCAGTGCCAGGATTTTTGTCATTGTCACTTGAATTCCAAGACCCACATCATATTGCGTTTTAGGACTACATAAACATTCAATACAGCATTAGAAACCTTAGACTCTCCTTTTTCATCAGAAAAAGCGGAAAGGTCAGTGCTGTTGGACAGTCTGCGGCTGGATGGATGCATGCATGGCTTGAGGAACCCGCGATAAGAAGAAAGGAGCGTCAGCGCAGAGCGCCGATGCGTATGTGGAACTGTTGCGGCTTGGAATTGAAGCAGATTTATGTGGAACAGGAGATGTGAGACAATCTCTTTTCGTCAATGGATGCTACAGCTGCGTGTTTGCTTTAAACATTTAGCTTGTAGTCGACGTGCACATTCCACCATGATGTCCCTGATCCACTGGTGGAAAGACGCTTTGATCCTCTCCTCTTTCATCTAGAACTGCTTCATGTCATCACAAAGAGGGTACAGCAAGTCCTGAAGAATGAATGTCTCTCTGTGTCTTTGTTTGGTCATATTGTCTCTATGCTGTCATATTATTTGTTATTTAGTTTTTTTTTTTTTGTTCTTTTGACTTCAAGACGGCGCCGCAGGAGTGGCTGCCTTTCCAGCAGCTCATGTATTTTGTTTTTCTACTCTCAGTCCTTTCATCACTTTGCTGCTGTGAAATGTAAATTTCTCCACTGTGAGACTAATAAAGGCATATCCAATCCAATCCAAAAAAAGAGTGAATTCCTAAATTATATGGGGCTGCTGGAGATATGAGCTTAAAACGAGGGTAGCTGTCCAAAATACAATTCAATACATACATATTGGTTTCTATAGCGCTTTAACAACAGCTGAAGCTGGAACATAGCGCTAACATGGAAAAAAGGAGATGTGAAAAGGAAAATGAAAAAAAAAACATTGCCAGAGGCCATGGCCAGTGCTTTATCGGCAACCAAACAAGGAAAAACAAAACCCGAACAAATTTGAGAATGGCGCTCTCCGTCATATTTTCAATTCCCGAATACATTCGTGAATGGCAGTGAATGAGGTAAACATGATCATTTCAAAGCTTGTGACTGCACATGTCCAACTATTAAATGATTTGGCACTTTTTGCACAAGTTGCTTTTCTCTCATAAGGGAAACAAATCACAACCTGGGTTCATTTCAAAACTCATCTATCTATCTATCTATCTAGCTAGCTAGCTAGCTAGCTGCACATTTTGACATCACGAGACCAAGACAACACCTATATACGCCTCAATGGGACCTTGCCATCGAGACGGTTCAGACGGAAGTACCTTTCCACAATAAGCCAACTAGTGAACCGCATAAGACATCATTGTCAAGCAGTAATTGGTGCTTAAGGGCACAAGATGAGTTATTGAGACGCTGACATTTTTCGCCGGGGTGTAA
Organism: Hippocampus bargibanti; assembly: GCF_051943395.1. NCBI lineage: Eukaryota > Metazoa > Chordata > Actinopteri > Syngnathiformes > Syngnathidae > Hippocampus > Hippocampus bargibanti. The sequence goes on along the minus strand of NC_142738.1, from coordinate 9,892,215 downwards.
CCACCATTGTTGTTGACTTGTGTTTCAATAAACAAAAAAAAAAAAAAAAAATCGCAATATGTAGGCAAAGGAAACGCAAATATCAAAACGATTCATCCCCAAATCTATTTGTCTTCCGGGTTTTCAAACAATGTCAACATTGACAGCTCCGTACGGTACCGCGTAGCAGTCTAGTTTGGCTAAATTCTTGCCGAGTGTGACATCACATTGTTTACATGACTAAACAATCACCATCACGCCTCCATGGTTTACAAAACGCATGACGGAGAAACGGTTTGCCATTCTAAGCGGAATTAAGGTGTGAACAATTGTAATTTGTACCCCAGATGCGCTATCGGAACTGCTGGATACAATGGTCCTTAACAACACGATAGATGAGCGTCTGCATAAAAGAAAAGACATTGACCCCTATAAAATAATAAACCCGATCAACAAGCAATGGTGACGGTTAGATAAAGGCTTTTATGAGCCTCGGTATTAACGCACTCGAGTGCGTGCTCGGGACAGAGCTCAAGAAGGGCCTTCAGAAATGGCTGAAACGCAACCGAGCCTGCGTAATCCCTGTTTGTCCAGATAAGCCATGTCAATAGCGGCCCAACATTTGACGGGATTTGTGAGAAGGCCTTGAGCCCCCCCCGTTCCTCTGTAGCTTAGCGTCAACGTGACAGCTGGCCCACAGAGGTCAGGAGGTGGCTCATCCGCTGGGCCCTCAGCAACTGGCAGCGCACTCTCCCACACTCGTGCGCCGGCATGCAAATACGCAGACAAGGTGTCAACTCGATTCAACCGCTTAAAAAAAAAAGATAGTGTGCTGGGAGGAGTTTTTTTTCCCTTTCCTCTTGTTGTTGTGCCGCTGACAGATAAAAACGGGTGGTTACTGTCACTTTCAGCAGATGACAGCTCTGCCCTTGAGAGGCCAGCTTGACGCTGCCGCTACACAATTACAGGTACTCGGACTTGTGTAGCACCACTTTAAGGACACTCTCGGCCTGCTTTGTCAGTGGCATGCAACGAGGTGTTTGCCCGGAGCCGTCGGCAGAGTTGGAGAAGCGAGGCGAGAAACTGACTAGGATTAAATAACAAGGGCGGTGGGGAGGGGTGGGCGTGGAGGTGGGGGGGGGGCAACTGGTCACATGATTTGTCGACAAACAGTACTTGACCTGTTAGATTTAAAGGGCCACCAAATTGCCTAACATATGAGAATCGCGAGTCAGACCATTTCTCGGCCAGGCGTATGTGTGTGTGTGTATATATATATACAAATACATATATACAGTACTACCTCAGCTTACGAATGCTTTAGCCCAGGAACATGTTGCCTTACAAACATTAAATTCGCAAGAATATAATATTGGCATCCAAACTAGTTTTCGGCGGACGAACCGAACCACATAGCGGCACGGTGGCTGGCGGACTAGTTTTCGGCGGATGAACACCAAACCACACGGTCAAACAGCGCCACAGTAGCCTAGTTTTCATCACCACTTTCCACACCCCCTTTGAGTGCAGATGTGGTTTGTTATCGGGTGGAGTACTTTCGCTATGATGTAACCGAAAAAGACCCCACCACAGGCCAGTGTTAAGCCGAAGAGGACACAAAAAAAAATTATGGTCGAGCAGAAGGAGGAGATCATCGAGAAACATGAACGAGGTGTGCGTTTGTGTGACTTAGCGTCCCAGTACGCTAAATCGACCATTGCTACGTGTCTAGGAAAAGAAGAGGTTGAAATAGAAGAGGTTGAAAAACTTTTGTTTACTTAAGGAAAAGCAGCTCGCAGTGGACCATGTTAGTGAGGATATTATCACCGAAAAAGCACGGCAACTTCACTCAGATATCATCAAGAGTAAACTACATCACGACTTAATTACACAGTACAGATTATTTCTTTAATTACAATACAAAAGCACATTTATTGTACATAAAATAACGTATATTTTGTGTAGTTTTAAGGCTTATTTAGTAGAAAATTGTTTTATGGGGACCTGGGAACGAATTATTCTCATTTTAATGGTTTCCTACGGGAAATTAATGTTTGGAAGACACAGTTTTCACCTTACACACACTTTGTGGGAACCAATTAAGTTCGAAAGCTGAGGAATCACTGTATATAAATGTTTATATATAAACACACACACACAAATCAACTGTGACATTGCATTTTCAGGCTGCTGTTAAACATCCGCGGCATCTGAAAGTGCCTCAGAAACGAAGGAATATTCAAACAGCTCGACCCCAGTCGAAGGTTTCTGGCGTAATAGTTTGTTAAAATGCAAAATGGCTTCCATAAGTGGACCTTATAAGCAGCAGGCTGAGGTTATTAAGACATCGTCCATTTGCACTTTCCTCCACATGCCTCTTGTGTATGTACACAGCAGACAAGTCCAGTGGCTGGCTGTTTGTTTTGGCCCGCTGTGACAATTACTTGGCTGCAAAAAAATAAAATAATATATATATATATATATATATATATATATATATCCCACGGCCTCGGTTTCCCATTCCTGAATGACGACTGCAGGTAACAGCCCAATCGGACGGATTAACAAGGAACAGATGACCGTGATTACCAACAGACATCGCCTGTAGTGAGGGGGGTGGTGGGGTCAAATATCAGCATGGCCTCAGTCCACTGGGGCCGCCGTCTGCATGCCAAAATGTGAATTACGGTGCGCTTTGAGGAACCAAAGCACGGTTATACGAATGGATTTCCTCACTGGGGAATAAATTCTTCTTGCAGGAAAGTAATATGCTTGTGTGCATCCAATAATCCATCCCAGCCTCGTCTGTTAACGTTCGCCGTCTACTCCCCCCTTCCTCCAACCACCCCTCCTACGCAGAAGATGGGTGAGCGGCATGGATGGGGGCCCACACTGTTTGCTCACAAACACGCCGTTCAGCAGGTTAGGGCCTCCACTGATGAATTATTCAAGCACTTCCCGCAGCTCTTTTGAGGAGACTGATAAATTAAAAAAAGTCAGCCGCTAAAATGGATCAGTCGATTAACCTGTTTACACAAAGCCGGGCCAGGGTTGTTGCCCCTCCTCCCAACTCGTCTCTATTCTGCTACTTGTTCCCCATCCCCCATTCATGCCTCGCCGGCCCTCTGGTTGGCGATAAGTGCCTGACAGAAGCTATCAGAGTGGCCCTGGGTCTGACAGACATGTGGCAGCGCGACACAAGCCCCAGACTCGGATGGATCACCCCGCGCCTCCGGCACTGTCATTAGCCGAGCGGGGTGATGGCAGCGGGGGGAGGGACGAACGAGCACACTGCTTTGAACACCCGGGAATCGAAGGACTTAAGCCATGTGTTTAATGCACTTCACACACACACACACACACACACACACACACACACACACACACACACACACACACACACACACACACACACACACACACACACACACACACACACACATACACATATATATATATATATATATATACACATATATATATACACACATATATATATACATACAGTAAAGTCTCGTTATATCGATATCGGATATATCGATAGTCCCGGTTATATCGATACTATTTCTATGCACGCACGGAGAAAATTACATGCAAACAGGGTCGGATATATCGATAGTCCCGGTTATATCGATATTTTTTCGGACTCCCTTGAATATCGATATAACGAGACTTTACTGTATATATATATATATATATATATATATATATATATATATATATATATATACATATATATATATATACAGTAAAGTCTCGTTATATCGATACCGAATATATCGATAGTCCCGGTTATATCGATACTATTTCTATGCACGCACGGGGATAATTACATGCAAACAGGGTCGGATATATCGATAGTTCCGGTTATATCGATATTTTTTCGGACTCCCTTGAATATCGATATAACGAGACTTTACTGTGTGTGTATATATATATATATATATATATATATATATATATATATATATATATATATATATATATATATATATATATATATATATATATACACACACAGTAAAGTCTCGTTATATCGATATTCAAGGGAGTCCGAAAAAATATCGATATAAAAAATATTCAACAGTAGCCAAAATGGAACTGTATAGTGCCACTTAGCAGTTTTTTTGACAACGATACTAGTGCAGCGTGTTCTACCGGAAACAAATTCCTTGTGTGTTCTACATACTTGGCAATAAAGATGATTCTGATTCTGATCTGATTCTGAATATCGATATAACCGGGTGTGTATATATATATATATATATATATATATATATATATATATATATATATATATATATATATATATATATACACACAGTAAAGTCTCGTTATATCGATATTCAAGGGAGTCCGAAAAAATATCGATATAACCGGGACTATCGATATATCCGATATCGATATAACGAGACTTTACTGTATATATATATATATATATATATATATATATATATATATATATATATATATATATATATATATATATATATATAAAATACACACATATAGACAGATAAAAAAGTCGACAGAACGACAGATGATAGATCGATAAAAACGTGGTGAGAACGATATCAAAACATGTCAAGGGCCAGTCAAAACAAATCAGGCTCCACATGCCAAACCCAGTCCGATATGAGTAAAGGACCAGGTGAAAAACCAAGTCAAAATCTACACAGACAGACAAATCAGACAGATCAATGTTGACCAAAAGTGAAAACAAAGTCAAGAATCAAGCTCAGCTCAATGATAGGCAGGCAAATCAAGTACCAAAACCTGGTGAGGATTCCCCCCCAAATTTCCAACAGTGATACATCACACTCAAAACAATCGAAAATCAGGCATTTTGCCGTTTTCCGCCCTAGTCATTACAACACGGACCATCGCACATATGAAGCTTCTACCCACTACCAATCTTGAAAGTGGACCAAATGCGGGAAAGTCCTTTGGTCAACAAAATGAACATTTTGAGGATATAAGACTGTTGGCCGTGACTCGTTTTGAACCTTCTGATTCGGACACATTAACCCCGAAGACACTTTAGACAGAAGGACACTCAACCAAGATACAAGTTAGGTGACCGATAACAACAGCTGTACAACCAGTGACAAAACGACTTTTGCCCCCACTTCCTGTCATGACCATCCATCCCTGACCCTGATCGTTAATATGTTCGCTTTAATCAGGAAGTCAAAGGTCCCGCCAGCCAAAGTCTACTTAAATCTAATCAACAGGTTGAGATAAATCCAGGATTTCAATCTCCTCCCGGCGGTTGTCTTACAAGACTTACAACAGTCGAGTCAGGCAAGAACCTTTCCCATCGTAAAATAATAAATAATGCAACATTCAATGTCCTACTGCAAAATATGCCATAAACATTCAGTGATGAGTCAAACTGCCTATTGAGGACTTCTTGAGAATCCTTCAGGTCAGGTGTGGGCGTCCAGCAGTTATTGCACCCTCAAATGAGATATTGATACAAAGTATTGATGGAGTGAAAAAGTTTTGAGGCACAATAAAATGTTGACAGTTGCATGAAAGACAATCGTGGTTTGGGTTGATTGCGACGATTTTTTTTTAACTCATTCACTGCAATTCCCGAATTAAGCATGACGTGGAGCGCCATTCCCAAATTTGTCCGGGTTTTGTTTTGTCTTGCCGATAAAGCACAGATCAGACCTCTGGCAATGTTTGTTTTTTTTTTCATTCAATGGGGGGGCAGCATTTGCTTTTTGTATAGCTGCCCCTATTTCAAGCTCATATAACTCCAGACTCATATAACTTAGGCATTAACTTTTTTTTCCGATGAAAGAAGAGAGTCAAAGGTTTTTTTTACAGTGCATCAAATGTTTATTTAGACCTAAAACTCAATATTCTATAAATCCTGGAATTTGAGTGACAATGACAAAAACCCTGGTACTGGAGTGGACACGTTTGTATTCGTCTGGCAGTGAATGAGTTCATGAGCACGCCTCAGGAGTGGGACACAGTTTATATTCTTACAGCAGTTTTGATGACCCCCCCCCCCTTCCCCCAACAACACAGAAAAAAAAATCCCTTGAGGGCACCTACCTGTTTGTGCATCTCAATGTTGAGTCCATAAGACATCTCATAGTACTGCAAAGCAAACAGAGAGGACATTTAGCATAATATACAATTGGAACTATGATATCAAATTGTTTTTTTTTTAAACGTGCAGATTTTCTTTGAAGCACATTTAGATCACCGTCGTTCCACGTAACGTCTTGGTAAGCTTACGTCATCAAAGAACGATATGTGAGCATGCTCTGCCCATCCAAGATGGCGCCCCCCTGTGTGGCTGCCTCCGCAGCAGCTCTTTTCCTTTTCCAGTCCCTATACTTTTTCATTTATTTACTTTTGCAAATTTCCCCATTGTGGGACAAATATGTTTTCATATTCTGATTATTTGCTTTTTGAGGCCTTTATTTGTAAGTTTTATCAGTGTCTGAAACTCATGACAAAAAGTTAGTGGACACCCGGGCAGACAACTCTGAAAAGTTCCCGGCCCGGCCATGAAGTTGCCTGCCCGATTTTTCACAACTTAAAACACATAAAGACATCTAATCAAAATAAAATAAAAACATTGTTGCGAAGTTTAAAGGGTTTTTTTTATTAAGAAAGTACCAACCACAAATGCTCCCTTGCCTAATGTATGGTAAATATATCTTGCTGAAGATTTTGCTCCAGTTGCCGTTTGTCGTCATGGTGTACAATGCAACGTATGCGTTGTGTTGTCTGTTCAACGTTACGTGGACTCCACTTTCTCAGTGTTTCTTCAGAACTCTGATGTACACTTTTCAGTCAGGGTGTAGTCCGAAGCAGGCTTCTGATTTGCGAACGTTCGTTTGGCAATTTGCATACTCAGCATCGGCAGCCAATCAGAAGCCTGCTTCGGACTACACACTGACTGAAAAGTGTACTTCAGAGTTTTGAAAGCCGCTGAGAAAGTGGAGTCCACGCGGCTCGTAGCTTTTTGTTTGTAGCTTTTGCTTTATTGAATAAAACAAACGTTTGATTTGAAAATAAATTTTTCTTGAAGTTGTCGGCCATCTGGGCCGAGACGTTTTGAAAGTTGTACGCCCCGGGCCACCGGGCAGACGCTATTTCAAACACTGGTTTTATCAATATGTTAAAAAAGGGGGCGATAGTTTCCAAATTCAAACAAAGCATCCCTAAGCAGTATTTTCATTTCAAACTTCTGTAACTCCAGACCCATATAACCTATCTATATGGCTATCTATTAGCTATCTAGCTGGCGCACTATCTAGCTGGGCTATCTATTAGCTAGCTTTCTATCTATTTGAGTTATTCCGGGTTCAGTGAACGCTGGCGCGTGTCTGCCGCTGCTCACCCACAGGAAAACTTATCCTGTGACTGTAAAGTGATCTCGAGGGTTTTGAAAGGCGCTTATAAATGAAATGTATTGTTATTATTATTCACATTGCGTTACAAGATCAATCAATATCCAAATTGAGCGGGATGAGACCGATGTGAACGCGTTGACCGCATCGAAATCGGGATCACCATAAGCAAAGATGAGACGCAAAATGTGATCTGAGCGGACAAATAAGCAAAGAATTTGACTTTTTTGATTTTCCGGTGACAGCGGTAGACCATCAAAGGTTTTCATCAAGAGCCTCCCGCGTCCAGAACATTTATTTACTCAGTCTTGAAGTGTTTGCACAACACTTGTGTTATTTCAAGACGGGTCAGAGTGTGTGGCTGAATCCAGGCAGACCACAGGTGGCCGCGGGGGCTGAAATGGCTTTCCAGTCACTGTCTATTTTGATGAAGCAAATGCATTATTCAGTCCATTAGCGTTGAAGGGAGAAAAAAAAGTCTCAAACAAGAGAGACCTTCTGTCTCCCGCCGTGTAAGCAGACACCTCGTATTTGTCCCACCTCCCCCCCGTCTGCCTGACATGTTGTTTTCCCCGCCACTCCAAAAAAAAAAAAAGGTTTGGCTTCAACGTGCGTGTTTACCTCAGACACCGGGGGTCTCTCATTGCATCAGGTGACAGCTAAATATCCCGCGTCACAGGCACGCCTATGTTTTCCAAACCCACACTGGTACTTTGTGCAAAAAAATGAGTTGTATGGGAGTCTATTAGTTGTATGGGAGTGCCTCCATTTTGGTTGGGTGCATTTTCCCACACGCCACGGCCCCATTTACGGCCGTGCATGTGCGCAAGCGGCGGGTCTCCTAGGAGATTAATCAGATCAGCACACACTAAGGGGTGGGGGGCAACATGGCCTTTGACCTTTCAATATCATGGCATAGCTGTCAACTTTTGAAACCAGAAAGGTCTAGTATTATCCCGCAGGCCCCGGTCGGTCATAGAGATTTATTTATTGATTGATTTAAATTGTCATGCAAAAGCCAAAGAAAAAGTGCAATAGGCATTGTGTTTATTATATGAGTCATGTTAGTCTTTATAGTTATATAGTCGTCAGGGGAAGCGAAATGATTTTTAACATTGCAGCGACATAAAGGACAACCGACACCATTTTTTGTTTCTTAACAGACATCAGAAAAACGTTTTACTATCTAAAATACCCAAAACACGCACGCTCATATTTTTAGTCAAATGCAAAACACCAATAAAAATGAGTTAAAATTGATAATTTGAAAGATAAAGATTTAAAGCTAATTTTAAAAAAAAATAAAGATAATTTGGAGTCTTCAATCTGCGACCCGGAGAAAACCCACGCGGGCCCGGGGAGAACATGCAAACTCCACACAGGGAGGCCGGACCGGGACGCGAACCGGCGACCTCTGCACTGTGAAGCCGGTGCAAACCACTTGACTACCGGGCCGCCCTTAATAAGAAATAATACCACTATTTCAACTTGTCAATCATGAAAATATCATGTTTGCTACTATTTTAAGAAAACAAAATAGAAGTAACCAAACATTGAATAATCAATCGTATTTGAAAAGTATAATGAATTGTAAGACATTGCTAATAACTTCAAATACACACATCTAACCTACATTCCTATATGGGTTGACAAAAATAGCTATCAACAAACTTAAATGACAAACTGCCGTCATTTTCACCTTTTCTTGACAGAGATATAACTCCTGCAAATGCTTGGGAGTATTCCTCGCCGAAACGACTGTAGTTGTCTTTTAGATTTCACACTTTTTGTAGCTTTTTCTCCGGCAGATGCCATTACAAGATAATTATTAAAAATGCTAACGCATGACTCTCGATTCCAGGAATGACCTGTAGCACGCGCAATTCATCTAAAGCACAGGTGTTAAAGTCAAGGCCCGCGGGCCAAATCCGGCCCGCCGCATCATTTTTTTCGGCCCGCGAAAGCAAATCAAGCTTGTTAAATTCCATGACGATTGCTAAAATCGGAGCCAAAATGTCATATTTTTGGATGTCAACCACAATAAAAGTCATTATTCTTGACTTCAGATTTGAAAACGAGTTATTCATTAATTTGCTGTGTGCTCTATATGTAATATTTGAAGGGATTTAAATATTCTAATGGGTTCCCCAAATTCATAACGGCCCTCGAGAGGAAACCATAACTACAATGTGGCCCGCGGCAAAAAAATGACTTTGACACCCCTGACCTAAAGGAAGCTAACAGCTGGCATCGTGCCGATCGCCTGTTCTCAATTTATATATGATACATAACGATCTACTGTTTTGAATGAAAGGTGGTATTTACTATTTTGATGATTTTTGACTTATTGTTTGAATTGGAAACCGTCATTTTCATTCATAAACCACAACCCGGAATGTGATCACGAAAACCGTACTCGTTACGGCAAAACCGGAGTAATTGGGAGTTATGTCATGGAGCTTCAGCCCGATGCCAGCCGGCTGTCAATCACCCCCCCCCCCCCCCCCCCCAGCCTCATATCCACCAGCTCCTACGTACCCCTCGAGCCGCCCTAACAACCGCACAGGTTATCACAATAGATCCCGTCTCCCGTTGCCCAAACGAGGCTCTTAACAAGCTCAGCAATTTTGGCGCATCATTGCAGCCTGTGATCTTACCATGACATAGTGGCGTTGCATATCCGTCTTCTCATTGGCCAGCTTGTCATACTCCACCTTAAGACTAAAATAGGAGAGGAGGTGTCAATTACTGACGCGCTGTCACTTGAATAACTCATTTAACCACTTGGCAGCGGATTACAGGGCATTTCCATTCCGCGTGCAACCATATATTAGCCTTCACCTGGCAATGGAACGCGAGAGTGTGAGCGCTGATGTCTTTTGTCAACACTACCTGTGATACTGGGCTTGGAGGAACTGGAATTCATCTTTAATTCGGTCACATGACTCCGCTACAGTGAATTTGAAGCCAGGCTGGCCAGGTTGGTGAGGAGCCTGAAACACAGTCACGACTTTTGAGCATGACGAAGTACACAAGCCGCTCCAAAATGGCTCCCGTCTTGACTTGATCAAAATGGGATTGTTAACAAAGCAATGAATGGAAAGAGAAAAAAAAACATGAATCAGATATGTGGCCTTGAAATATAACCTTTGAGATACTCAATGAGGGGGGGGGGGTTCAGCTCTGTCAGGAACCATGTCAACACCATCAAAATATGTCCAAAAATGCAAAGCACAGAGGTAAAATTGCCTCTTACCGGATGTCGGCCTTGTGGATACATCTTGAAATCGACCCTTTGTTTATTTCTCCAGGTCCTTTGGCAAAATGGTTGAAAAGAGCAGGCGGGCTGAGGGGGCTTGTTGTCAGTGGAGGGGGATGGGGGCAGCAGGGTGGGGTGGGTGGAGGGGGGTTGAATAGCCTGTGTTGGGAGAACGACGCGGTTTAATCACCAGGGGTACAATCAAACGTACTTTTGTTTGCAACAAATAATCCCTGTGAGAATAATGCAATCAGTAAGTGGAAGCCAAAGAAACAGCAGCGCCTCGAGGGTGACCTTATTCGGTCGCTTTACAAACACACGCACACACACGAAACAGATTCTCGCTTGGGAGAAAAAAAACACAACGCAAAAAAAAGAGTAGACACTTGAACGCAGGTGGTGTACGAATAACGGCGCGGTTTATAGTTTAAAGTGTAAATTAAAAAAACAAGGAAGAGAAAACAGGCGAGCAGAATCAAGCAACGGCGGTCTTCCCTCCGACCGCGCGTCGATCACCCCCCGAAAATGTCACGTGAAAGCCGAGAAAATGGGACCCGTCGCTCGTTTTTAAACGTACCCCTCACCGAGGAAGAGGCAGCGGGCTAAAATCCACTCGTTTAATCCGTCCGGAAGACGCCGTGGCGGAGCATCCCGTCTCCGGAGCGGACCCGGCCACACCGGGTGGGGGAGTAGCGGGCGAAGAAAAACACTGCGATGCGGTCGGAGCTCCAACAAAAGTACTTTTCTCCTCGTCGAGCCTCCACCGCGAACCTCCCAGGAATTTGGCCGGCGTAATCCCCGAAAGAGCGGCGAAAATATGAATCCAAAACAGCTCCTTCGTGCGTTCAAAACAACAACAAAAAGAACAGAAAGGAGATTCTTTAAAAGCGTAACATGGTGCTGCTCTCCAACATCTCGCGTTTCCCCCTCAGTTGTCCAGTTTAGCCCGGTTACCACACACAGGCAGCGGGGCTGAACTACCGTGAAAGCGCCGATCTGTCCAATCGCATTACTCGCCAAGACCACGACCGCATCTGCCTATCGGAGGGCGGAGGGCCCACGTGGGGTAGTGGCGGCACGTCGTGACGTCATCGCACAGAGACGCTCGCCCCGCCTCTGGCTACTGCGCACGCACACACACGTACATATATATACACGTACACGAACACGCGCACGCACACACACAAACACCAGCCATTCAAATTGGACCAAGACTGCACATATAGCGCGTCCTCATTAGCGCGCCTGTTTGCCACCCAAATCAAAGTTTTCATGGGTGAGACCAACAACCGGTGAGAGAGGGGTGCGAAAGGTACGCGCGCAATTTTAATTCGAAGCCTATCTCCTCGGACGCCAAATGAACTTGTTTGCGTGCGAGACGTTGATGAGACGTGACACGGTTTGCTGCCACATATGTGAAGTAAAAGCCTCGAATCAGACGCTTTACCCCCCCCCCCCCCCGTTGGTCCCCACAAAACCATGAAGGACACCTTAATGACTATATATATATATATATATATATATATATATATATATATATATATATATATATATATATATACACACACACACACACACACACACACACACACACACACACACACACACACACACACACACACACACACACACACACACACACACACACGCGGCATATACGCCAAGATAGTTCGTTTATACGACACATCTCGGACGCCCTTTGAGCTAATTTAGGCTGCTAGCTGCGCCGCACCGTAGAGGACAGCCGATTGCCTTTGTCTGATATTAACATCAGCCATGTCGGAGCCTTGTTTTTGAAGCTCCAACTCAGCCCCACGTGGGTCGCTTCTGTGGCTTTAAGGCGTCTCGACCAATGGCGACGCGGCGCACTTACTCACCGGCTTCCGATTGGTCCGCTCTCATGGAGCCTGTCAGTCACGCGGCGGCGTTGTCAATCAATACCACGCGGGGTCAAGCGCTGACAAATGCCTGTGCTCCTCGGTCCTCTGCCTGTGAATAGAGGCTGCAATAGCTGCTTAATTAGCTTCGAATGGCTTTTCTCTCCTGTTCAAACAATCTGTTACCACCACGTGGTAATGAGAGCCAGTGTTAAACAAAAGAGGAAAAGGAAGCGGTTGTAACATTACAACCTGTAGTTTTCCCTCTGCGTGAGCAAAGCGAGTTGAATGTTTTAGCTTTTAGCATAAGGCTAACGAGCTATCTTGCTCTCAGACGCGGCACAGCGTCATGGATAAGCCCGATGGATAAGCGGACACCAACACGAGTATTTGTCATGGCTACTGTGGAATCACGCGCCACAGTTCCTGACACAGCGAGTTTGGTCGCGCTTTTCATTTCAAATGTGTGGCCAGTACCTCACTGTATGCAAAACGCACTTAACGACTGGCCGCTACCGAAGCAATATACCCCATGATGCATTGCAGTTGTTTTTTTTCTTTAATTTTCATTCATCTTTAATATAAGTAGAACACGTTACAACAACAAAACACAATCAGAAATGTTATTCGTGTTCAATATAAGGCTAAACCGACTGATTTTAACTAACCTTTAAGCATGTTTATAAACAAGTTTTAAGTCATTCACTGCCCATACAGGGTGTTTGTCATTGTCACCTGAATTCCACATAGTATTGAGTTTTAAGACTACATAAACATTCAATACAGCGTTAGAAACCTTAGACTCTCTTCTTTCAACAAAAAAAGAGTGAATTCCTATATTATATGGGTCTGGGGTTATATGAGCTTGAAATGAGGGCAGCTGTCCAAAATACAATGCAATGCATACATATTGGCTTATATAGCCCTTTAACAACAACTGAAGCTGGAACAAAGCGCTAAAAGAAAGAAAGAAAATATTGCCAGAGTCCATGGCCAGCGCTTTATCGGCACCCAAGCATGAAAAAAAAAACTAACACATTTAGGAATGGCGCTCTACGTCATATTTTCAATTCCTGAATACATTCTTGAATGGCAGTGAATGAGTTAATTTGTGTAATGAGTTCAGGAAATAGAGAGGAAATAGACTAAAAATAGAGCGAGGGGTGATTGAAAGGTTTCAAACACCGCTGCAGTGTCACCCATTTATCAACTTTTAAACTGGTGCAGTTAACAGGGAATTATGGACAACGCTAAATGCTAGTGCTACTTTATTACGGCTCTATTTCCTCACTGGAGTGATGTTCTGCCAGGCCTGAAAGTGTGAAAGCATGGCATGTTTGTACAGTAGTAGTAGTTTGGCAATGCAAAGGTCATTGTGTCATGTTAAACTCTGAGCCCAGCAGTGGTCCACTTGTCATTCTTGTCAGTCACCTTCAGGAAACGGAATGGCTGCTTTTTTTTGTATTCTCTCTCTTTTCCACCCCCCTCTTCCTAACACACCCCCCCCCCCCCCCCAAAATAAAGACTGTGTGAGAAACTCAAGCACACACAAGAGCCTAATCTGAGCCAGGCAACCCCCCTTGCTGTGCAATAGAGAGCACTTGGATTAAAGGCAACAAAGGTTTGGCCAAACCCCAGATAGAGGGAGAAGGGGGGGTTTGAGGTGATTGGTTGTCCACCCCGTGAGCCCTCAGCACTGTTTATTTACACGGAAAGCCCAGCCTGACTGGAACTCCCAGCCCTGGGCATTACACACTGGCCTATTTGCAGAGGTGGCTCAAATTCTTGACAGAGCGGTGATTGTTCTCGCTGCCGCTGCCAACCGGCTCGCTTTCTGCGCGACGCTAACACAAAACAAACATTCGCTAGCACGGAACAATTAGCGGGAGCTCATAGCCATGTTCGACTCTTTCACTTTTATTACGGTTAGGACGTCATGTTTGTCAGAGCAACTGCAAGCTTTTAAGGGGTGGTAAACCTGACAGGAAAAAAACTGTTGTGTTGGACAACAGCGTTGAAATATTGACACCCGTGATTGATAACATCTTGTTTAAAGGACAACCGACACCATTTTTTTGTTTCCTAACTGACATCAGAAAAAAACATTTTATAGCATCTAAAATCCCCAAAACACGCAGGCTGATATTTTTAGTCAAATGCAAATCACCAATAGAAAAAGGAGTTAAAGTGTCCCAAAACTACTTCAAAATGACCTCAGAAAGTTTCAGTTTCAGAAGGTCCCGCCCCCTTATTTGTGATGTCACGCCAGGACGTCTCTACAATCAAAACAATGGCTTCAGATTCGGAGAAGATGCGTTCTTGTTACTCATCCACTTATGAATATGATTCAAATAGCTCTGAAGAGGAAAGCATAAATGTTTGCAATCAATTAAAGAAGTCCTTCCGGATCATTTTGATGCATCTGGACTCCAATGTAGCGTCCCAGAAAATGCACAAGATGGCGCACAAGCTCCGTTGGAAATGGGTTGATTTGTCTGCTGGGAATTTGTGTCAACTAGTATCAAATAGTAGTCTTGCTGCAACACACAACAATTCACCATTGCGTTATTTACGTGTTTTCCTTCTAATTCCGGGGTCAACACACGAAGACATTGTGTGTCGCTTTCTCGGTCAGGGGCGTTCCAGACGTGACGTCACGTCAGGCTTTGTCATCAACTCGAGAACAAGACTTCCTGAATATTCAGTCTGTCTTAAAATATAGCTATAGAATGTCTATTGTAGAATACGCTCAGTAGAAGTCATTTGAAGTGATTTTACAAATTATGGACATAACTTGTCCGGTGGCGTCGGTTGTCCTTTAAATGTTTTGCATCTAAGAGACGTCAAATATGACAAGGAAAAAAATCACCAGGTGTGATTTTAGTGCACTGTGGATGGACAAGTGTGCATGTAGCAATATCGCCGCAGACGTGGATGATGTTTCTTGACATTGCCATCTACTGGCCTGGCATGTGTATTACAGAATTATCTCAATTACTCTCAATAAATAGCTTGGCAGAGGCCTGCAGAATTCAGACGTCTGTCATGAATGGCTGCATCTCCTGCTGGTAGTAAAGACAATCTTTCTGGGTTCCAGTCTTTGTCCGATCGAACATCTCTGACAATAATCGATGAAAAGGTTTCTTCAGCCGTCATCTGTTCTTCAGCGAACTAAAGTCTTGCTGGTAGTTTCGGCAACATAGGATTAGTAATGCTGATGAGGTGATACCAGAGCAAATAGGGCAATCAGGCCAGTCGTTAGTCAGGACAATAGAAGCTATCAGTAGCTATCATAGTGCCGAAACTACCAGTAAGACTTTAGTTTGCTGAAGAAGCATCTTGGATAAGAAGCGAAACGTCCGACACCTTCAAAGAAGTACAGATGACGGCTGAAGAAACCTTTTCATCGATGGACCACTCCTGTACGACTGAGAGCTTGCACAGACGTTTCTCTGACAATATGACTGGATGATTGTTTTTTATAACTCATTCATTGACATTCACAAATTTATTCGGGAATTGAAATTTGGACATCGAGAGGCATTCTCGAATTTGTTCGGGTATTGTTTTTTTTCATGCTTGGGTGCAGTTAAAGTGCTGCAGGGGGCAGCATTTCCCTTTTTTCATGTTAGCACTTTGTTCCAGGTTCAACTGGTGTTAAAGCGCGACAAAAACCAACATGTGTGTATGGTATTGTCTTGTATTTTGTACAGTCACCCCCATTTCAAGCTCATATTACTCCATACCCGTTTAATTTGGAATTTGAGTGACAATGATAAAAACCAGTGACGTGCGATGAGGTTCGTGGCTGGTGAGGCACTGACGTCATCACAGTCAGATTTACAAAGATACGAACTCTACAGAGTAGCTTATTCACCATTTGATTGGCAACGGTTAACGTCTTTTGTGTAAAATGCCATGTCAGCATTCTTTATATAAACTGTAGCATGGAAAAAAAGAATGAAAAAAAAACATGATTATCGTGTTACCTTTACTTATAAATGAAGTCCATGCGCCGCTCCTTCTGAAAAAAGGCATCTATACCTTCTTTGTAGAAGCCTTCCTTCTCCTTCTTCAGTTATAAAAGTCTCTCTTTCTTTCATTTTAAATATTGTAATCCTCCATTCTGAAAATAAGGCCAATCAACACAAAAAAATGACTGGATGGTTGCACTTAACTTGCTAACTGTATACTGTGGCTTGCTGTCACTAATTTTGTTATTCTGCAGATGAGGAGGTGCAAAAAGAATCACCAGCGCCCCCTGTCATGAGGCAGGAGAACTGTGTGCCTCACCTATGCACACAGTTTTGATAAAAATAAAATAAACACTGCAGTACAGTGTTTATAATGCACAGTGACTGTACATTATATACACCAGCTAAACTGTTGAAATTTAGTTCATATACTAAAAATGTTTGAACATTTTAATAGCAATATGCAGAGGGACAGCAATGCGGTCTCACTGCATAGCAAGCCAGCACAGTTAGCATAGTCATTGCGCAATCCATGGTGAGGCTCAGCCGGCTGCTGCCTCACCACTCGTCTCCACTTAGTATTTGAACGGTAAATGTGAAAATTCAGCGATTTTGAAAAAAAAATCCAAAAATGGTGAAGTTAAATGGAAAAGAACTTTAAAGTACAAATCACTAAATAAATATAACTGCTTAATTAATTTTGTCATTTGATATTTCCATGATGACAGGTGAGGCACAGCCTCACCTGCCTTCCCTGATTGCACGTCACTGATAAAACCCCTGGCACTGGAGTGGACACATTTTTGCACATGTCAGGCAGTGAATGAGTGAAGCAGCAGTATTTTCGTGGACAGGCACGCTAGAGCTGCGGGTAAAAACTGGCACGTGTTCTTTTTCATGTGAGGGCAAGTTTAGTTTACCGTGTTTTGGAATTTGGCAGACCGGGTTGTGCCATGCTGGGAATTCCAGCAGAGCGAGGGCATTTTCTTTTACTGCGCTCCGGCGTACCTGAGAATTTAGAGACAGAAAGAAGACCAGAATTAAGAGCAGCTCAAAGCTGGTCTAAGTGGTGGCTCAGGTAGCGTAACATCATTTTGGTGGAATTTAACTGCCATTCACAAATTTATTTAGGAATTAAAGCACCATTCCCGAATTTTTTAGTTTTTTTTTCTTGTTTGGGTGCCGATAAAGCATTGGCCATGGCCTCTGACAATGTTTTTTCCTTCCACAAGGGGCAGCATTTCCCTTTTTTCCATCTTAGCGCTTTGTTCCAGCTTCAGCTGTTGTTAAAGCCCTATATCAGGGGTTGGGAACCTTTTTAACTAAGAGAGCCATAAAAGTAAAATATTTCGAAATGTTTTTCAGTGAGAGCCACACACACGCGAACTAGCGCGCTCACACACATGTAAACACGCACGCACACGTGGCCACTTTTCATCAAAATGTCAGAATGTGTGTTTTAAAAGAACTTTGTGATAGCACTTGCCGTTAACATGAATGATTTTCCGTTCCTCATGATTGGTAAAAATCCAGCGGAACGATCGGAATGAAAGTCAACTTTCCGGGTCCATACGCGAAGTTACTGCTAGCTAGCCTGCACACGGCTCATTAGCTTCCACACTTACTATCTGCAACATACTTCTCGCAGAAGTATATTAATGCTAACGTTAACATGGGGCTTGTTAAAATGTCACTGACATTCGACTGTTTCATTGTAAGTTCCAATCAGAACCTTTTCTCTTCTGAAAGGCGAATGCTCCGGTGCATTCAAGCTGAAGTGTACTCGTCGGGCTCATTTAACGGGGCGTTTACCTGTTTCAACATGACGGCCAGGATCGTCCAATCAAAATTGCGCTTTCCGCCAACCTAGGTCAGTGTCACTCAATCAAAATTGCGCTTTCCGCCAACTGCAGCCCCAACAGGAAATGAATGCCGAAAAAGCAAGAATATGTATTTAGTTTTATCGGCGAGCCTTATGCAATCATCAAAAGAGCCATATATGGCTCGCGAG
This sequence comes from Hippocampus bargibanti, assembly GCF_051943395.1. Lineage (NCBI taxonomy): Eukaryota > Metazoa > Chordata > Actinopteri > Syngnathiformes > Syngnathidae > Hippocampus > Hippocampus bargibanti. The sequence goes on along the minus strand of NC_142738.1, from coordinate 9,873,733 downwards.
CCATAGGTTCCCGACCCCTGCCCTATATAAACCAATATGTAAGTATTGAATTGTATTTTGGACAGCCACCCTCATTTCAAGCTCATATAACTCCATACCCATATAATTTAGAAATGAACTTTCTTTCTAATGAAAGAAGAGAGCCTAAGGTTTCTTACGCTTCATTGAATGTTGATGTAGTCCTAAAACTCAATAATCTGTGGTTCTTCGAATTCAAGTGACAATGACAAAAACCCTGGAACTGGACTGGACACATTTTTGCACATGTCTGGCAGTGAATGAGTTAAATGCAAGCTGTCTGATTGTTAGCTCCATATAAAAATGACATCAAGGGACAAACACGATACAAATCATTATTGAAATCGATTTATTGAATGAGTCTTTATTGTCTTCAGTGTTATTTTAAAAGAACTTATTCAAATGCACCCCCCAAAAAAGGCAATTTTTTTTCTTATTTCTACAAAACGGACCAAAAATTCGTGTTTTTTTGTTGACAAAAACTGGACTTAAAACTATCACATGTAAAAATGTTTCAAATCTGTCTAAACCTAAACATACCATAGGGTTAAAACTAAGATGGCTGCCATAAATAATCCTGCCTATGAACCTACTTTGGCTCCGCCATCTCGAAAATGGATAAATGGATGTTGCAAACTATTATTTTTGCTGTCCACGGCATTTGAAACCTAGGAAGACGAAGCAGAAGGGTGACACTGTAATTTGTCTGCCAGTAGACCACCAAAGTGATTCACGCATTGCTTTAGTGCAGCGACTTCACAGGCGGTCTGTCTTTGCTTCATTTCTAGACGTAACCCACAATTTGAGACACAAACACCTACGAATGATTCAACACTAAGCGCATCAGAGGTTCAAGCAGTACCAGTTGACTAAGCCAATCTTGAGCTGATTTGGTTACTTTAATCCAGTTTGCTAAACGGTTGATGTGATTAAAAAGATTCTTTGGCCCTAAATTCAGTCATGGTTCATGATTCCTTTCACATGGCATGGGAATGACTTCACATGATCGTCTGCCCGCCTTATCAAGGTAATGAGCGCATGCTGGAAAAATGTAATTGGCACAGAGGTCAGAGCGTGTGAAATGTGAGCCAACCTGGTGAGCGCCTGGTGAAGATGTACGGTGTCATCGTTCACAGCTGACCTGTTACAAACTCAATGAGACGCTGCTTCTTCTGCCTCACTCACACTGCCAGGCACATCCATCAAATCGCTGTTTAATGCGGGTGATACGTTTACGACCCACTGGCGATCTATACGGTAAATAAACACGATATAGTGATAAAAGAAAAACAAATCTGCTCCTGTGCAACATTTAAAAACACTGACATGTAAATAAATAAATAAATAAATAGATAAATAAATAAATAAAACAACTAAATAAAAATGAATAATAATAATACATAAATAAATAAATAGATAATCGGATAAACAAAAATAAATAAATGCGTGGATAAATCCAAAAATAAAAAATAAAAAATGGGCAAATAAATAAATGACAAATAAATGGATAAACATAGATAAATAAATAAATAAATAAATACATAAAAAATAAACAAATGGGTCAATAAACAAATGGGCGAATAAACAAATAAATAAATGGATAAACGTGAAAATAAAAAAGCATAGAGCGATAAATTATTCAATAAACAAACGGGAAAATACATAAATCAATAAATAAATAACACATATATTGATAAACAAACAAATACATGCATAAATAAATTAACAAATACAAATAATAAACAGATTTGCAAAAAATAAATAACAAATTAATGAAAAAAACGCATCGGTAAATAGATACATTAACAAATAAAAAATAAATACATGTGTAAATAAATAAATGGGCAAATAAATAAATACATACATAAATAAATAATGAACACATAAATGGATACATAATAAAAAATGCATAGCTAAATACATTATTAATAAATAAAAAATAAACAAAGGGGCAGATAAATAAATGGCTAAACAAAATACAAATAAATAAAAAAGATAAATACATACATGAACAAATAAAAAATTATAAATAAACAAATAGGCAAATAAACAAATAAATACATTCATAAATAAACAAATCAACAAACAAATACATGAATTAAAAAAATAATTAAAAAATTCAACAAATAAATAAATACATACATAATTAAAATAAAAGAAGAAGATAATTAATTCAATTGGTCAATGCCTATTCCATGTCAAGAGGTGAGAATCCGTTGAAGAAAATCACTTCAGGGAAATTGAAAAGAAGACCCACAGAGTTCACAAGCTTGATTCAAGCGGTTTATTTGTCACAGTCAGTTAAAGTTTACTGTAAAACTACCAATACAAGTCAAACATTAATTAAACTGTAGATTGAAACACCAACAATTGTTGCCTTAGCACATAATTTCATCGAGCATAGACGCACTAGCTTAATGCTAAAATATACAGTGAGACCTCAACTTACAAACACCTCAACTTACAAACTTTTTGTCTTACAAACGTCAAATGTCACACCCACCACGGCTGGCGGAGTGATCTTCGGCGGAAGCACACGACCGAACAGCACAAGAGGTTAAGTTACGAACAGTCCTTATGGAAGGTGACTCTCCTTCCATAAGCCATCAACGACCATCAAAAAGGTAAATAAAACGTTATTTTACAGCACAGGTTATTTCTTTAATTACAGTCCTCATGTAATGCGCCTCTCTTTCCCAACAGCAATTCCCTTTGACCTTCGACCTCCAACGCCATTCCATCAAGCCATAAATGACCATCACAAATGTAAATAAAATGACTATGATACAATGGAGTGTATTTCTTTCATTACAATACAATAGCACATTTATTATACATAGAATAAGGTATGTTGTGTGTAGTTTTAAGGCTTATTTAGTTGAAAAGTATATTTTATGGAACCCCGGGAACGGATTATTCCCATTTTAATGGTTTCCTATAGGAAATATTTTTTTGAGATACACACTTTTCGCCTTACACACTCTGTCTGGGAACCAATTAAGTTCGTAAGTTGAGGTCTCACTGTACCATAAAACACGTGGCATGGATCAGCAGTTTTCAACTTTTTCACACCCAGTGCCACTTAAAAACATACTTTCAGGAGCTCCCTCGGGGACCTGCTGACTAACAGGGGCTCGGAGAAAAAGATCCCTTCAACAGGAACCAGCATGGTGGCCTTCTCTGGAGGGCGACTTCAGTTCATTATTGAGTTGAAAAACAGAAGCCCAGTGTGCGAATGGGGAAAAGAGTGAGTGGAGAAGTATAATAGAGAGCTCCGGAAGTTGTCAGTAAAAAAAAAAAAGGTCTGACAGAAGATCAGAGAGCTCGGAGAGCTGGAACTTGCACTCATGGGCCCGCCAGAGCAGAACTCGGCGCTCCATTGGGATCATGAGATTGGCCAGGTGGAAATAAGCGAAGCCTTTTTCCTCCCACTGAATGCACAACTCAATGCGTACGTCAGCGATGGAGCAAAGAACCTTTGCTTTAAATTGCACGTTTTGCCTTTAAAGCACAGGTGTCAAAGTCAAGGCCCGGGGGCCAAATCTGGCCCGCCGCATCATTTTATTCAGCCTGTGAAAGCAAATTAAACTTGTGAAATTCCATGACGTTTTCTAAAGCCCAAACCAAAATTTCATTGTCCTATATAAACCACAATAAGAGTCATTATGTTTTACTTCAAATTTGAAAACTGGTTATTCATTTTTTTGTGTGTTCCAGAAGTAATATGTGGAGGGGATGAAACATATTATTATTATTTATTGTCTTCAGTGTTATTTTAAAAGAACTTATCCAAATGCACCCGCCAAAAAAGCCAATTTTTTTCTTATTTCTACAAAACGGACCAACAATTTGAGTTTTTTTTTGTTGACAAAAACTGGACGCTAAATATTCAGGAAGTCTTGTTTTTGAGTTGGTGACGATTACCTACCGTGACGTCACGGTAGGTAATCGTCACTGACCGAGAAAGCGACACACAATTCATTTTGGGTACTTAGTTTGGTCTGAAAACTTCGTGTTGATGGCGAAATTAGAAGGAAAACATTAATAACGCGATGTTGAATCGTTGTGTGTTGCACCAAGACTACTATTTGATACTAGTTGACTGCAAGACTAATAAAGGCAAATCCAAATTCCCAGCAGCTCACCCACAGAAATGAAATGTATAATAATAATAATAATAATAATAATAATAATATTAATAATAATAATAATAATAATAATAATAATTATTATTATAACTTTCTTTTTTGCCTTGGCGGCCATTTTGTCACACTGTTCGAATGTGCCTTTTTTCTTTTTTTTGTTCTTTGACTGAACTTTCTTTTATCCCATTTAGCTCTTTTGTCTTTTTCGCTTGACTTTATTGTTATTTCTTTTTTCCTCTCTTCACTTCTTTTAATCTATCTAGCTATCCATTTATCTAGCAAGCTATCTAGCTAGCTACCTCGCTAGCTATGTATGGGCTATCTATTTGCTATCTATCTATCTATCTATCTATCTATCTATCTATCTATCTATCTATCTATCTATCTATCTATCTATCTATCTATCTATCTATCTATCTATCTATCTATCTATCTATCTATCTATTATCTCTGTCCTTGAGAGTTTTGAAAGATGCTTCGAAATACAAAGTATTATTATTATTAGCCATCTATTAGCTATCTATTAGCTAGCTAACTTTCTATCTATTTGAATTACTTCCGGGTTGAGTGAACGCTGGTGCGTGTGGCTACCGGTGCTCGCCCACAGAAAAAACTTATCCTGTGACTGTAAAGTGACCTTGAGAGTTTTGAAAGGCGCTTATAAATGAAACATATTATTATTATTATTATTATTATTATTATTATTATTATTATTATTATTATTATCTCATTTAATCTCACAACGCCCTCTGGTGGCCAATATGTACACATCAGAATGAGAAGCACAATATGCATTGAAGGAGACGGGAACAAAAAGCATTATTTTTATCCTCAAATTATGTAATTACAGTCAGTAGAATGTCATCATAAGACCAAACAACTTTTTTTGTGCTGCCATTGCAATATACTCAAAGTGGTGTGGTATCCTCGCACAAGGAAGCAGAAGGGTTAAAAATGTCAGATGCCCTTAGAGAGTGAGCTCGAGCCAAATCAACAATTAAACGCTGTCCTGTGAGAGAGGCTAAGCTTCTTATTTTTATTTCAAATGGGGATGGAAATCTACTTCCTTATTAAATGTAATTATTAGCAAGTGCCCTCAAAATGCCTCGTGAAATGGCCTCCAGCAAATGGCCGATTAGCATAAACAGCACCAGTGGCAAATTTAGAACAAATGGTTTATTTAGTGGGTGTTAATGGGATTAAAGAGTGTTGCATTCGGGAGCAACGGTAACAGTGAGTATTGCATCTTCATTTGCATGTTTCCAGGACACTCGCTCCCTTCTTTGTTTGCCTTTCATTCCGCACTCGCCCGCCTGGCGCTCATCTCGGTGTTATTCAACAGATTGCGTTCAATCTTGATCCAAAAATCCCAGACAATCATAAATAATAAAGGATTACACCAATCTCACGCAAGCTGGTGGCCCGCCAGCAGCCACGCGCACAGAGAAATAATTGTTGGCCATCTGCGTATCCCCACTGCTCGGAAAAGGCGTAAACAAAGAGCGCAGTATACCTGCCGAAGATCCTACTCGGCCTTTTTTCCCCCTTTCCCTTCAGCCGCACGACATGAAAGGGCTGCGGTGATGCTCAGCCCCGCGGAAGCCGGTGGCCTCGCTCCGACAGATTCTTTGATTAGGGATGTTTCACCAGCACATACTGACAAGCTGCGCCTGTCAGGGATCAAACAAAGCTCGGGGGGGTTGAGGTGAGGGATGGCGCGGGGGGAGGGGGGGTCTCTATCTGTCAGCAACCAAACAGAGCTGCAGCCAAGGCAAGAAGGATAATTGACCCGCCAAATGATCACATTTACATGTCAAGCACGTAGCTCCTCTCCGGGAAGGCAAAGGGAAAGCTCACCTCTGCAGGTCCATAAACCACCCCCACCCCTCCGTCCCCCCGCTAACCCCCAATGTGGGATTTACAGCCATTGGATTACTGACACGCAGCCAGAAACGCCACTGCCGGTGGCTAAAACAAACCACCCCATTGCTATTTCATTGGGGAGGTTGGGAGGGGAGGTCAAGGGATACATTTTGGGAGCTGTCAAAGTAACACTGGCGCAATTCATGTTAATAATAATAATAATAATAATAATAATAATAATACATTTAATTTATAAGGGCCTTTCAAAACTCTCAAGGAAACTTTACAGTCACTGTGGGTGAGCAGCGGGAGCCACAAGTGCCAGTATTCACTCAACCCGGAATAACTCAAATAGATAGAAAGCTAGCAAGCTAGCTAATAGCCAGCTAGCTAGCTAGCCATCTAATAGCTAGCTAGCCAGCAAGCCAGCCAAATAGCTAATAGACAGCAAATAGATAGCAATTAGATAGATAGCCAGCTAGATAGACAGATATGCGCACATGGATGCACTGGACCCCACATTTAGTTTAGGAATGTGAAATCGAGGGGCCCCCAGCAAGCGATCGATGGTCGAAAAGTTTTGGGCCCCTCCTGATCGAAAATGAACCATTGAGAGGTGTGTGTTATTTTTCTGTTTCATCATTTTTGTGGCGTAAATGAAAGCAAGTGGAATGATCACCATCGCCATGAGCGAGCGGGTCACACTTCCAGTCACGTTATGGAACCAAGGTAAGAAAATACACACACGCCACATGTTCGCACACAACGTGCCGCTGAGTCGCTCAACACAGAATCTCCGCTTTTATTTGCTGCCGCCGACATCCCTCAAATAATTTTTCACGCCATTTTAACTCTTTCACTGCCATTTGCAAATTTATTGTGGAATTGAAAATATGACGTTGAGCGCCAGGTTTTGCTTTTTCTTGTGTGAGCGCTGATAAAGTGTGGGCTATGGCCTCTAGCAATGTTTTTTTTTCTTTTCCACAAGGGGGCAGCATTTCCCTTTTTTCCATGTTAGCGCTTTGTTCCAGCTTCAGCTATTGTTAAAGCGCTACGTATATAAACCAATATGTATGTATTGCATTGTATGTTGGACTGCCGCCCTCATTTCAAGCTCATATAACTCCAGATTCATATAATTTAGGAATTCACTATTTTTTTCTGATGAAGGAAGAGAGTCTAAGGTTTCTAACGCTGTATTGAATGTTTATTTGGTCCTAAAACTCAATATTCTGTGGGTTCTGGAATTAATTCCTAAATTATATGGTTTTGGAGTTATGTGAGCTTGAAATGAGGGTGGCTGTCCCAAGTGCAATGCAATACATACATATATTTCTTTATGTAGAGCTTAAACAACAGCTGAAGCTGGAACTAAGCGCTAATATGCAAAAAGGAAATACCGCCCTCTTATGGAAAAAAAATATTGCCAGAGGCCATGAAAAACCATAGCATAAAAAAACTAAACCCGAACAAAATTCGGGAATGGCGCCCTACGTCATATTTTCTATTCCCGAATAAATTCGAGAATGACAGTGAATGAGTCAAAAAAGCAGTGATTGGTGACTGAGAGACAGTGAAAAATTAAGTTTAGCCTGCGTTGTTAGTGGGCTGTATTGAGAGCCTTTGTCCCATATGGATGTACGGGCAAACTTCGGTTTTCAACCATAAACCGCTCCAGGAAAATTTGGTTGAAAACTGAAACATTTTCCATGATAATGAATGTAATCAACGTCTACGTTTTTTCAATCGTGATTGAACAATGCCAACACGCCTTCTCACAGTGGAACGCTACACGAAGATAATGCGTCAGTCACAATGAGACGTGACACAAAGAAGTGACGTATAAGGAAGCGGAGGGAAGTTGAGTGATGCATTCAGGGACACCCAGTTTAGCCGAGAAACGATTTTTGGTTGTAAATCGAGGCATAAAAAAACGAAATGTTTGGTCAAAAAACGCATTGGTTGAGAACCAAGACCGAGGTTTGACTGTATTTGTTTTGTAATCAAATCAGTTTTTATAGTGTGTTCTAAATCACTTAGAATGGTAGTTGACGGTATTATTTACAGTTTACAGTACTCATAAACAACAATTGTAACAGGTCAGTAACTCACAGGTTTCTAAACGTCAGCTGGGAAAGTCCAGCTCACCCACAAGCTGAACGAGGACAAGCAATATAAAGATGGGAGGGGTCAATGATATTTGCCGGTAAGAGAAATAATCAATGCAGGCAATAAAAAAACAAAAACATTCACGGTATCCTAATTTTGTGCATGGAGTTGGACAGGCTCCCAGCGAGCGCCTAAATTTATCTGCGACTTCACAGTGTGAGTGACTAATGGCGTTCCAGCCTCGCTCCGATCCATCCTAACTGGAAGAATCTCATTAGGTGTGAAATTCAAATAAATGGAGATAAATCGTAGGCGGCATGTCGGAGCGGGAGACAAAGGACAGGACGGGGGACTAATGAGATGTGTTTATGTGCAGCGTAGCTTGACCTGCTGACAGCGGCTAAATAAGTTACAGTCGCAGGGGGGTGGGTGGTTGGGTTCTGCTGGTACCAATTAAACTCACCGTCATTAGCGGGACAACTCAGGCGGCTCAATAAAATGGCAACTTTGGTGCATACGCGCTAATAAGCCTAACACGACTTGAATACAGTGACTGGTCGCAACATTAGGTACGCAGACTAATGACATCCACTTCAAGGGTATGTCAAATTTCTGCCTTGATTGCCATTATCGACTGTTACTGTCGTACCGTTACGACACCTGCGCTTTGTTTTTCATTTGTAATTTAGTGGCAGATTTGGCGAAGATACACATTAGCGTGATAAGCGAGGAGATGATTTGAGCCGGAACGGTGGATGAAATAATTTCAAATAAAAAAGATGAGACACAAACTATTGGTGCATTTCCATGTGAGGAAGCCGCAGGGATTTAGTGTTAATTACATGTAAATTTGTTTCACCAATTCGGATAGATGAAATCTGCAACACTTTTTCGGAGTATGACACGAGTATTGCATCTTATTTAATTATGACACGTGGTTGTTTTTCCATATCCTTCGCAGTGTATGTATGAAAATGCTTTTGTTACGTTTGCATGGGTGGTCTCAGCAAGTTCCTTACATGTTTGCTCGACACAATGTGCCTTTTCTGATACAATCCGCTTTGGAAATTTTTAATTACTTATTTTTTATCTGTAATCGTACAGTATGATTCGTAAAGTGGTTGTATTTTATGTATTATATATATATATATATATATATATATATATATATATATATATATATATATATATATATATATATATATATATATATATATATATATATATATATACACACACACACACACACACACTACCGTTCACAAATTTATTCAGGAATTGAAAATATGACGTAGAGCGCCATTCCCACATTTGTTCTGGCTTTGTTTATTCTTGTTTGGGTGCCGATAAAGCGCTGGCCATGGCCTCTGGGAATGTATTTTTCCTTTCCACAAGGGGGCAACATTTCCCTTTTTTTCCATGTTAGCCTTTCGTTCCAGCTTAAGCTGTTGTTAAAGCGCTACATATATAAACCAATATGTATGTATTGCATTGTATTTTGGACCCTCATTTCAAGCTCAGATAACTCCAGAACCATATAATTTAGGAATTAATTCCAGAACCCACAGAATATTGATTTTTCTGGAATTGAAAATATGATGTTGAGCGCTGGGTTTTGTTTTTTCCTGTTTGAGTGCTGATAAAGTGCTGGCTATGGCCTCTAGCAATGTTTTTTTTCTTTTCCAGAAAGGGGGCAGCATTTCCATTTTTTCCATGTTAGTGCTTTGTTCCAGCTTCAGCTGTTGTTAAAGCGCTACACATATAAACCAATATGTATGTATTGCATTGTATTTTGGACAGCTGCCCTCATTATAAACCCATATAACAGCAGACCCATATAATTTAGGAATGAACTATTTTTTCTAATGAAAGAAGAGCGTCTAAGGTTTCATACACTGCATTGAATGTTGATGTAGTCCTAAAAGTCAATATTCTGTGGGTTCTGGAATTCAAGTTAAGATGACAAAAACCCTGGCACTGGAGTGGACACATTTTTGCACATTGTCTGACAGTGAATGAATTAAATTAATCATTCAATAAATTCAGAATTCTACCCAGCCAAATATCCAAACGTGTTTTAAAATAAATCACCACAGAAATACATAAATAAATTCATCAACAAACATGTAAATAAATAAATAAACAGATAAACAAACAAACAAATACATAAATGAATAAACAAACAAACACATAAATAAACACATTAAATAAATAAATAAATAAATAAATAAATAAATAAATAAATACATACATAAATAAATAAGCCCTAATATCTCCGCAGAGACCGATTTTCCTGGATTGGATCTCAAACGATTCTGCCGATTTTCCTAACGAACGAGAAAGATGTGTAATGAATGACAAAAGAGGGTAAAATAGACATTAGGACAACCGACACCATTTTTTTGTTTCCTAACTGACATCAGAAAAACGTTTTACAGCGTCTAAAATACCCAAAACACGCAGTCTGATATTTTTAGTCACAAGCAAAACACCAATAAAATTGAGTTTAAGTGTCGCAAAACTACTTCAAAATGACCCCGGAAATTGCGAGTTTCAGGGGGCCCCGCCCCCTTGTTCGTGACATCACGTCAGGACGTCTTCGCCTTGCTCTAGAATCAAAACAATGGCTTCAGATTCAGAGAAGATGCTTTCTTGTTACTCATCCAGTTTGGAATATGATTCAAATAGTTCTGAAGAGGAAAGCATAAATGTTTGCAATCGATTAAAGAAGTCCATCCGTGTCATTTTGAGGCGTCTGGACAGCAATGTAGCGTACCAGAAAATGCACAAGATGGCACCCAGGCTCTGTTGGAAATGGGCTGATTTGTCTGCTGGGAATTTGTGTCAACTAGTATCAAATAGTAGTCTTGCTGCAACACACAACGATTCACCATTGCGTTATTTATGTGTTTTCCTTCTAATTTCTCCATCAACACGGAACAACACGAAGTTTTCAGACCAAACAAAGTACCCAAAATGCATTGTGTCGCTTTCTCAGTCACTGCGTTCCAGACGTGACGTCATGTCAAGCATCGTCATCAACTCGAAAACAAGACTTCCCGAATATTCAGTACGAGTCTTAAAACGTAAAATATAGCTATATGCGGTAGAATCAATGTAAAATGCGCTCAGTAGAAGTCATTTTACAAATGATGGCCACAACTTGTCCGGAGGCGTCGGTTGATCTTTAAATAATCATATAAATCCTCTTAAATATGGACGAAGCAGACCCAGAGGCTGTTTTTAACAACGTAAATCAATCCAAAATATCCATGTCAACAGGAAAACACTGTATGTTTGGATTTATGAACGAGTCGATCATGTGCAGGAGGGGCAACAAGAGTATGTACTGTATCAGGCAGGAAATATCTTGACACCTAAGTGAGCCTAGAGTGCGGTCTAAGCTCTGACATCTGGAAATGTTAAGTCACCACGAAGCTGTTAAAAGGCGGGATGCACCCACTGCGGCCGAGCGCGAGCGAGTGCCATCTTAACCGCGGCTCCGTACTAGCCTGTAATCCAGCTGGCCGCTGAAGCTGCTGTCGTTGGCGGCCCGTACAAGCTCAAGCCTCACTGTTTGTTTACGCAGCACGCACAAGCCACCATTAAACATCGCCCGTCTGTCAAAAAATAAAAAAAGAGACTTGCATGTTTGAGGACTTGCAATTGTGGTTCTTGCGTGATGGGACTGGACTGACCCTGCCACTTAACCCGGAGCCGCGGAGCAGCTAGCCCAAGCGTGTTTTTGTGGAGGGTGCCTCATACAGAGGTAGTGCGGTTGCGTGCCATGACGATGGCGGCCTCCGCATCATTATAACGACTCCTCGGCAAACCGAGCCAAAGATCCTTCATAAATGTGCACATCATTTCCCTCATAATGACCACGTTACCTTTTCCTCATGTTTCCCATGCTTAACCACCGGATAACGCAGAGCATTCAACTCGCTGAGCGCCACTGGAAAATCCCTCTAGCCACAATCACGCAAATAGTCGTCAACAAACTGGAACATCTGAGAACAGGAATTGGGTCTTTCTATGACCAGGGGGGCATTTCGGGCAACGCTTTTTTGGCAATTTGCATTGTCAGCTACAACCTCCTGTATAATGTCCCGCTTGATGACTTATTTAGGCTTCCCTTTATCTGTTTTTCACCAACTTGGGCCCATATCATCACCACAGAGACGTTTTTGTACCCTGATGTGTCCTATAACGGCAATCTGAGCATGAGTGGTTACTTTTAGCAACTCTTTTGTTGGATGATACCAGACACCATTTTCTAAGTTTCATCTGCATAAACATCGTGTGGAATTGTAACCCTGTATTGAAATAGAAATATTTTCAAACGACCAAGTATTATTAACTCATTCAATGGCAGGCGTGCTAAAATGTGTCGACTCCAGTGCCAGGGTTTTTGTAATGTTCATTCGAATTCCAAGACCCATAGAATATTGAGTTTTAGGACTACATAAACGCTTTAACAACAGCTGAAGCTGGAACAAAGCGCTAACATGGAAAAAAGGGAAATGATGAAAAACATTGCCAGAGGCCATGGCCAGTGCTTTATTAGCACCCAAACAAGAAAAAAAAATGGGCATATGTCCCCACTTTGCAGATTTTCACCTATAGCGGGAGGTTCTGGTCCCGCGAGAAACGGGGGATTACTGTATTCTAAAGAGAATTGGCTGTTTGGAGTAAGGTTCTAATTGCACTTAACAAATAAAGGAAGCTAGGTTTTAAGTCATTCACTGCCATTCACGAATTCTAAAATATGACGTAGAGCGCCATTCCCGAATTAGTTCGGGTTTTGTTTTTTCATGCTTGGGTGTCGATAAAGTGCTGACCATGGCCTCTGGCAATGTTTCTTCTTTTCCACATTTCCCTTGTTTCCATTTTAGCATTTTGTTCCAGCTTCAGATTTGTTAAAGTGCTACATAGACCAATATGTATGTACAGTAAAGTCTCGTTATATCGATATCGGATATATCGATAGTCCCGGTTATATCGATACTATTTCTATGCACGCACGGAGAAAATTACATGCAAACAGGGTCGGATATATCGATAGTCCCGGTTATATCGATATTATTTCGGACTCCCTTGAATATCGATATAACGAGACTTTACTGTATTGCATTGTACAGTAATACCTCGGTTTACGAACCCCTTGACTTACGAACTTTTCGGTTTACGAACGTTAAATTTATGACAAATTTACCTTGGCATACAAACTATTTTTCGGGATACACATGGTGCGCCACAACGAGTGATGTGTCGTTCACGAACGAAAATGGCAGCCGGCTTGTTTTGGTCCTCTATTCCTCTCCCCCAGTTGTCGGTTAAAACCATGTGATTGGTCAAGAACGCAGCAGTGGGGGTGGGGGGTTACAGACAGAGAGAGTGAAGCCATTCTCCAAAAAAGAAAATGGCAGACGACATTTTTTTTTGTCCTCTATTCCTCGCCCCCAGTCTTCGGTTAAAGCCACGTGATTGGTCAAGAACGCAGCAGTGGTGGGAGGTGGTTTAAACATTAAAGAGACAGGCAGACGACAGTGAGAGAGTGAGAAAATGGATAGAAAACAGTGACATTTGGACTTGTTTCAACTTTGATAGTTCAAAGGCAGAGTGTAGACTGCAAGGTTAAAATTCCCATCAATCTGGCTCCACAAATAACCCGCACAAGCCATATGTACACTTGATGCAAATAGCTATCAACCCAGCTAAACAGAACTGATGAGGAACTAGGTAAAATGATCGCAGAGAAAGCACCTACAAGGAATCATTCCTCAAGATGGTGAAAGAAGGTTACGTTCCTCATCAAGTGTTTAATGCTAATGAAACCGACCACTCCATTCCATCAAGCCATCAATGACCATCACAAAGGTAAATAAAACTACTTTATTATACAGTACAGTTTATTTATTTAATTATAATACCATATCACTTTTATTGTACATAAAATAAGGTATATTTTGCGTAGTTTTAAGGCTTAGAAAATTAGAAAGTAGAAAATTATGTTTGATGGGACCTGGGAAAAGATTATTCTCATTTTAATGGTTTCCTACGGGAAATTATTTTTTTGGGGATACACAGTTTTCGCCTTACACAATCTGTCTGGGAACTAATTACGTTTGTAAGCCAAGGTATCACTGTATTTTGGGTAAGCACCCTCATTTCAAGCTCATCTAACTCCAGACACATATAATTAAGAATTAACTTTTTTTTCTAGATGAAAGAACGCTGTACTGAATGTTTATGTAGTCCTAAAACTTGATATTCTGTGGGCCCTGGAATTCAAGTGACAATGACAAAAACCCTGGCACTGGAGTGGACATATTTTTGCACATCGTATGGGCAGTGAATAAGTTAAACGCATGGCCATGCATGCAGTTTGAAAAGGGGAATCTTCTCCAAATGCTACAAGCCGTTGAAAATAGCTCCACCCTTCCCCCCTCCCATATCACAACAGCACAGGAGACAGTGGAAATTTGCTCTCGAGTTAACTTGCCTCAGCCATCAATTGGTTTGACGTATTTGGTCGCCTTTGGGCCACTGTGGCCCTTTGATGTCATCACTTGCTGTGACTCAACAACAGGACACACGAGAAAAGCAGGAAAGTTGGCCGGCTCTCTGATAGCAACAAATAAGTCAGCCTTGGGGTCTCTTATCTCATCTGCGGAAATGCAACTTTGGGTTGGGCGGATTACATCAACAGAGCCCGCCGGGGACAGTGTCCAGCCACGGAGTCTCGGGGACTCGGATGACTAGCCTCTTGTGACAAATAATTCAACCCTCCTACTCCCACCCTTCTCCCCACGACATGTGAGTCCCTAAAGGAATCCGAATTATAACTGCCAAGTTCCATGCGGTCCAAACTGCTCGGCACCCCCCCACAGCGTTTGTTTGCAGTGTCCGCTCCACGCTCACGCTGAGCTCGGTGACAGTGATAACGACGGACAGCATCGATCACTTTGCATAAACGTCTACGTGGCTCGTGTTGAGCCATGTGTACGTGAGGCCGGTGTGACCTCCCTGATCCCACGACTGAATGAGACGGTGTGAGGTTGTTTTATTTATATCCATATTTTGTTGGGGAAGGCGAGTAAGCATTAAAAACACACTTCTCTATTCTCTGTGTGTTTACTGTATGTATACAGAGGTGGGAGGGGGCGGACAACCCCCTCATTTCACTCATTTCACTTCTCCGCTCGCCTGTCATCCCACCCAGTGAGGGGAAGCGGTGAGGTTGGAGTGGTTGGCCAGACAGGGCCAGCTGTGTGACCACAGAACTGTGAGTGTGTGGCTGTGGTAGGGAGGGAGGGAAGAAGGCCTCCACGGTCCTTATTACAGACCCGACTACACACTGGGCCTCACAGACAGCCACTTACCACCAAGTAGCAGAAGGAACACAGCAAGCCTTTGTAGCGTGTACGCACAAGTATCGCTTATGGTCAAAATTATTGGAGCACCTGCCTATTACATTTTCGGGAAGTTGAACATGGAAGAAAATATAATGGTGCAGCTATATTCGGCATACATTTGGTAAGCCCTATGGAGTGTGTCCATGGGAATTTTGTGAGGTCAGAGGATATTTGGCTAACAGCGTTTATTTGAATGGAATTTGCAGTCAAGGTCATTGATGTAGGACAAAATGTCTTGTTAAAAATGCTAAATTACACCTTGTTCTTCTTTTCCTTTCGGCTTTTCCCTCCAAGGGGTCGCGCCACAGCGAATCAGTGTTCTCCATCCATACATGAAATGTAAATTTCTCCACTGCGAGACTAATAAAGGCAAATCCAATCCAATCTTCAGAGGTTTGATTCGCATGTTTGTTTTGGCCATACTAAATTACACCATAGGGGAGTATATTCAAAGGGCCACTTTATGAATTGACCTATATCCCAATACTTTTGTCCAAAGGATGTATAGATTCCATCGCAGTGAAATTCAAATGAGAAAATGAACAACTTCCAGCGAACGAATGGTTTACACATGCGCCTCCCAGTTTTGAGATCATATCCGAGCCTCGACGCTGCGCTGCCTACATTCTAAAAACATGCCTGTGAGGTTCATTTCAAAGACTCAATGGTCCATAGGTGGGAATGTGTCTAGCCTAAAGTCGGCGAGTACAGGCGCCAGATCACCTTAGACCCTCCTAAGCACAAGGCATACAGAAAATGGATGGACACCAATAAAAAAATAAAAAAATAAAAAATATGCCTCATAGGAAATAAAGGAAATTGCATTGAATCCATTACGGCCCAGGTGTCAGGGCCCAGGAGGCCCGTTCCAACCCGCTGCATTATTTTATGTGGCCCACTAAAGCAAATAAAGGGGCTCTACTTCGCGTTGTCTGCTAAATGTATTTGTTCATTTTATGTCACCAAAGCTCTTCTGAATCTAAGTTATAGTCAAACATTGGTTTTCAAATGTTTCGGTTCTCGCCCAATTCGGTTTTCAACCCAAAATGTATTGTTTTTATTTTTTATGCCCCAGTATACAACTGGTCCAGAATGTTGGCCGCCTAATGCCCAAAGACAGCTGGGATAGGTGCCAACATGCCCCGTGGCAGACAGACGGAGAAAGAGAGATGTTTTTATGTTCCATTATTAATGTCGATGTTAAAATTGGTGAAAATAAACATATTAGTTTGTTTTTATAGTATTTTACAAATAACATGTTCTATTATGTTTTCATCCAGTTTATGCTGTAAAACAGTTAAAATGTGGTTTAAAAAGTCATTTTCTAGACTTTGAACAGATTACATTTTCTTACATTGATTTTAATGGGCAGTGATGTTTCGGTTTTCAAACAAATCGGTTTTCGAACAGGTTTCTGGAACGAATTATGGTCAAAAACCGAGGTATCACTGTAAATCATTCGGGTGATTTACCGCGCCCATAAGAGCTTCCTGTCAGGCAACTTTAACAGTCAAAAAATGAGTTTGACCCTCTTGTCTTATCGAGTTAAACTATCATAGAATCTTGATTGAGAATACAGGTAATTTTTGTTAAAACCATATACAAGTGGTTTACTTCATCATGATGCAATAAGAGTAACCCAAGATGGATGAAAAGTCATGTTGGGTCAAAATTTTGAATCTGAGAAACATTATTGTTTTTACGCAAATAGAATTTTATGGCTGCAATGGAGTTTTTCGTTAGTTTTTTAGCACTATCAAAACCTTGATATCAAGTGCTGAATTCCAACTCGGGAGAATCCTTCCCGCAGTTTCATTAAAATCCAATTAAGTCCCGCAAATGGCAAACAAATGTGATCAAGACGTTGAGGCATCTTGACAGTTTGGCTGGGAATGATTTGCGGCGCTGCCTGCTGTCAACTCGCATCAGTTGAGCGGGACTGCATCGTCAGCCAGATCACAGCACAGAGCGTCTCAGAGTGATGATGTCACTGTTTTGCCCCCGATCCCCAGTGCGGTGATTTATGAGCTAATCTGAGTCTGTCTCCACAGATTCCAGCACTTTGGCTCCCGGGGGAGCGGCTAATGGGACAGTAGGACGGATCCATCACGTGGCAACAGAAGCCCCCTCGGCTCCCGGGCCCTGACATCCATCTCTATGATCACGCGGGCACCACAAGAAAGCAACTTTGACTTCACTTGGTGACACATTTACAGAGGCAGTAGAGAAGACAACACGCTTGGAATGTCAGAGGCGACTTACAATGTGTCACACTGCCCAGGAAAGATAATTGCGGCTACCTCCCACTATGCAAATTGAACGGTAATCAGCCACCGCCACGCTTCCAAGCACACGTTGATGCTTAAATTGCTAGCGGTTTCTATTGGAGGAAACAAACTGACCTATATTCGGGCTTAGCAATTTGTCCCACCAAAATAAAAACTAATAGGTGATAAGATGAATGGATAGGAGTTGGCTAAGCCAGCTCGCACTGTGCCCCGAGGCACTAAATCACCACATTATTAGTTTTATGAGCCAGGCCCGTGAGAGAATAATTGCTAATGTTCCCAGAGTAACCAGGGAAATAAAGGTAATGGAGCAATTTATAAATTCTGATTGGTATACATGGAGAACCTCCAACCCATCTCCTTTGTTATTTTACTGCTCTCGATAAAATACGCCCCAAGCCAAGCAAACGGCGAGCCCAGCTTGAAGAAATCAATACAATCAGAGAAACACGAGTGCTGCTTCTGCTCCTTTGTTATTTTTAGTGCAACATCCCCCAGTCGACAGGCTCGCAGTTATAAATCAAAATTGCGCGGAAAACGGAGCAAATTCGGATGGCAGCCAGTGGAGCACGAATCTCCGCTAAGGCAGAGCAATTCCAATTTGGTTTGAGATCAGCATAAAAGTGTCATTTGGAACAAACAGCCATGAATTCATAAATAACATGCTGGGTGGGAGTCATCAACACAAAACATTCTTATCTTACATCGAAAATGTCTATCTGAGTCTTGTATGGGTATGATGAGTTTACAGCTCACTTCGCCACATGCAGCTATGTGGCCAAGTCGGACAAATCTTCAAAAAAAGCGGATTAATGCTACTCCTAATTAAGTTTGCTGTCTAAGTAATCATCACACAAAGAGAAATATACCTTCTGTATTTAAACATCGGTCT